>NW_027112396.1:170325-178131 GCF_000696795.3 Halyomorpha halys | reverse complement strand
ATTTACTGACAAAAATATAACTTGATCGGAAGAAAAAAAAAATTAATAAAAAATAAATAAATAAAATAATCAAATCAAAAAATAAATAAAATTTAACGAATATTAGCAAAATTAAATAAAATATAAATGGCGTTGATGACCTATGAAGTTTGGCGCCACTAAACAACCAAACAAACAGTACGCTGCTTATGTATTACTGACAATTTCATCTTTCCATTAAGTTTTTGTGTCAAAGCCGTTATTTCGTCGTTAAACCTGTTTATTATTATTAATCCATAAATATATACTAGTAATAGATAATAAAGTCGATCTTTTTAAAACTTATTTTACGAAGTATCGACATTAATAATTTAGGTCAGTGCTACTTGGAATATAATTGAATATCATAAATATTTGATGAGGTTAACTTTGGAATTTAATTAATTCTTCTTCTAAAGTTCATCTTTTCTTTTTACTTTAAACCATGGAAGGCGCTCTTCCCCCATCTTCACGGAATAGAAATATTTTTATTATAAGCTCATTATATTATCAATTTTTTGTTTTCAAAGATATTAAAACTTTTCATAATTTATTTAAATTGTGTTCTCTCAACTACTTACTCAATTTATTTTTTAAAAAGATTTAAATTTTTCAAAAATAACTGTCGATTATGACGTTTAAATAAAACCTGGGATAAAAATTTTAAAGTTTATATTTTAGAATCTCCCGCCACACTTTAGTTTTTCAAAACTATTTTATATAGTGTCTTAGTGTTCCATTAAAACGAAAAAGGATTACGGATTAGTAAATACGAAAACCTTGCGTATTTAGAAAATTTTAATAATCTAAAACGGTATTTATAATTTTAAGACTTTGAATTTATCAAGCGATGGTATTGTGATAAAAAACATAATAAAAAATTCGTAAATTTGAAATATTGAAATTAATAAAACTACTTATGTAAGAATTATATTTGTTTTATATTTAATTGGTAAAAAATGGAAACCCCAACCAAATTCACATTCCAAGTTTCAAGACTCAAAAATCAACAGTTTTATTGTGTTTCCCTGCCTTTGTAAATCACTCTACATACCACAAATTTAATTCCATTTGGGCTATACCGTATCCAAATGTAGCGGGAAAATACATGACAGGAAAAAAAAACCTAATGCCGTGCGATAGTCTTTATTTTAGTTTTAAATACGGCAAAAATGTGAACATATAATTAAGAGATACTCATATAAACAAAGATAGGTTATGCCTGAAAGACGGAGCAACGGGTAATTTTGCTAAAATATTGAAATGGGTCGAAATATTAGTTGATAAGCCTTTAGTTGTAACGTGTTGTGGTTCCTACCACTGTGTCGGCGTTACTACACTAAAGCTTTACCATGAGAGCTTATAAAATGGAGCGTACAACTTTATAAATTTACTTTATCTCGAGTTTGTAAAGTTATTACCTTAGCCCTCAGAGAGTCGATTTAATGTCGTTAAATATTCGATTCGATTTATCGAGTTAAGAGGACAAAGAGGTTGCTCTTTTGACTGGAACGGTAAGAGAATTACATTAGTTACTTTGTTTCCATCACAGCGGGCAAATTCTTTTGAGTCTCAAATTCAAAACCTCAATGTAGTTAGGGGCCTGTTTTGAAGAGCCCTTGTACATTATTGTAGCAGAGCTCTCCTGCCTTATTGTAGTTTTGAATACTTTCAATAGGTTCTCTGCCAGGTGGCGGGGGTCAACTAATGTCATTGCCTATTAAAATAAGTCTTAATAAAGAAAATAATTGCTAATGAAGGCCCCTTAAAAGATAGTTGTTGATGTAGACCTGATAGTGCTACAATGTTGACAGTCATATAATTGGAGCCATATATGTTGCTTTGGAAGTGTCACCGTGTGAACAGACTTTGGCGTGACAGTAGCTGAATTGCCATACCATGTACTGTCAACTATCACGCATTACCTAGTGATACAGTTCTTTCATGACATGGTGACATTTCCTAGTGTGTCTGTAAAGTACCAATTTTTTTAGTACCAATCTTTTTCCTATCGGAGACAAAAAGAATTAACGCAAAGACTACACAGGCACTTAATAGTTTTGGTTTAATTCTCATTTTATAATGCTTACATATTAGAATATACTCTATGCTCCTGGATGAGTTTTAAAGTTGTTGCTTTTTTTGCTAGAGAGCGATGCTTTGGTTTCCAGAGTTAAAGTTATTCATCGAATAAGTTGAGAATAAAAGTTATCTGGTCCTCAGAGTTGGGCAGAATAAATAAAGGACACCCAGGCACCGGGTAGTCTGTTCCTTGAGGACTCCTCTTAGCAACTCATTCTCTTCAACATCATCTCAATGTTTATTTTCTTTTCCCGAGGAGTTAGCATTACTTTTTTGAGTGTATTATTTTTCTGTTCGTGTTTTTGTTTTTTTTTAGTTAATGTCCTACTTGTAGAATCCTTTAATAGAGATATAACTAATTGAATTCATAGAATACTTAATACTTAATAGGGATATGTTAACATTAATTTGACTACGTTTCGATTCAGTACAAACCACCTTCATGTTTAATTATCTTATTCCAATTAGATTGCCTTTAGCCAGTCGGTAACAAAATTAAAACTATATACAGTATATTTTTTTTCTTATAGATGAGATAGAATTTATGTCAAAAATGTTTAGTGAATTTAGTTAAAAAAATACTGAATTACGGAAACAACTTGTTATTGTGGATGAAACAGTGGGACATCGTTCTTCTGTTGTGGAGGCTTCGCTCAAGAAAAAGATGAGCTAAAGATGAAACTTGGCAAGAAATCAGTTCTGGAAAACTTAGTCGCTTTGATTATGATTTGGCAGGAGCGTGCTGTAGCCGACTATGCAACACGAATTGGAAGAAGGCTCAGAGCACAAGGGCGAGGAAGAAGAGGCCAGGAAATGAACTAGCTTAAATAAGATATAGGTAGGTAGCCCTTCTGCCTCGTGAAGTAATGCTGGACAGGGGTTCCGCAGGGTGCTAAAGTAATGCTGGACAGGGGTTCCGCGCGGTGCTAAAGAACAATTCGGTGGTGGTTCTTTAGTGAGTAGGAATCTCACACTCTTGTGTAACTTCTTATTTCTTACACCTTGTCTTATCAAATATACATACACACATAAATAAAATAAAAGAATAAAAAGTGTTAAAGAAATCTTTTTAGAATGACTTTGTTCGAATTGTTTATCAGGATTATTTTCAAATAGGTATCATGTAAATATAACGTTCTTGAAATGTAATGTAAGTCTACTTTCAACTGGTTTGGAGAATAACTTGGGCGGTTTTGTAATGGGATAAAACGTATCTAAGCTAGAAGCTTAGTTTTAGTGAGGAAAGATTCCAAACCATAATGGTTCTAACACATCCTTAGCTGTATGTAAATATTGTTCACATTCCTTCTTTATATAACTGTTAGTCACTAATCAGTACTTCTTCCAAAGTACATATTATTACAATAAATGAGGAGAAGATGGTTGGGGGAGCGCTCAGTGAACAACACAAATAAATAGAATCTCATATTACTGTCACCATGAAGTAACAGGAAAATTCACTACCTCAACCAAAATATTTCCTCTCTGACCCATATCCTAGTAACCAATTTGAGTTACAGATATGTTCACCTCTATCTCCATCATTTTTACCACAGCTCGTTCACATAAAAAACAACAATTCATCTCCAAATTTAATAATATTTTTCAACATTCTCTAGTTTATAAAATTTATCCAAAAGGTGTCAAATGCGGCCACAATATTTCTTCTACTCAGCCCCCCTTAATGTTTGCAATGTTCTAGTCTTAACACTTCACTGTAAATTATCCCTGAACTGTCTAGCACTAATTAATAAGTTTGTGTTTATCATTTTCCCCACCCTCTCCTTATTTATATATATCCACGGTCAACTGTCCACTGAGTACTATGACAATAGTATTGCATGTGTCCAGGTGGGCTATTCTCTTGTCTACTCTGCTTATCCAGAAGGAATCGACAATGCGTGCTCAGTTTATTAACGGCAGGGTAGTTGAAAAGGAAGATGACCAGGCAGAATGAGACTAACGGGTGACACCCGTTATATCTCAGAGGATGGTAACCTCGTTCTACCGGGTACTACAGAGGCGAAGGAGGTATGTAAGCCTGGAGAGTAGCTAGCCACCGGAGCTTACGGAGGGATAACAGGTAGAGGAGAGAGGTCATATCAAGGATGAACAAACAATAACAACCATTTAGAAATCAAGGTGGGCTATAAACCAAAACTATCTCAAGTAAAGGCTGTGGATTTGTGGCTAATAAAAAAAATTAGTTTAGGGTTCTTTAACACCCTTATTTATAGGCCTAGTGCATACGGCTGTGACCGAGACCGCTTATCTCATCTGCTTCAGGTAATTTCGTGCGTTATTTTGGTATCGTTTATTTATTCTTTTATCGACATTGCTAAGTAGTATGTTAAAAATTAATAATATGTAAAAATAGCAATATGTTTTTATAAAATTCAATAATATATAAACTTGAGAGCTTTGGTGAGGATCAAGGTGCTGCACTATAGTGGACTGTAGTTGAACTCTTTGTTCCTCTTGCTACACATATATAGGGACTTTTATTTTCGGATATAATTATTTGTTTATTGTATTATCTTTTTTTTTTTTTTTTTTTTTTTTTTTTATGAGTAGCTAAGAACCCAAGCGAAAAGTTTCGAATATTTTGGACTTTCAGTAGGGATGGAACTAGATCCATGGTCTACTTGAAGAAAGGACGCTGTTACCATGAAAGAATGTCCTAAATCATAATAAAGGGTCGGTCCCTTGGCTATTACAATCCCGTGCGGTGCTCGCATCACTTAGTGCCCTATTGACGTCCCTGACTCTTCTGTAGATTAGTGAGCTCGTGCTCAACCTATTGCTGTTTTTTGTGATTTTCGAAAAAAAAAATCAAAGATGAAAAAGCAGAAAATGTTTTAATAAAACATTTTTATTTTCGTATTTATATAAAAATACATATTTAGGATTCATGATGTGGAAATAACCAATACTAACTTTTTTTTCTGACAGAAATGCAACAGTATAACAAAATGTAACCAAGTTGTGAACCCCAGAGACATGGGGTTGTCATGTTTTTTTTTTTTTTTTTCGAAAGCCTTCTAAAAGTATTTAAATGAGGAATAGATCTATCTGATCTTAAAGAACATTTAATTAATAATTTTTTCAATGTGATTTATCAAAATTGTTAGATTTATTTTAGAGGAAATCGAAAATGTGAAAAATCGGTCCTATAAAGTGGCAAGTTGGTTGATTTTAGCAAAAAATTTGCTAAATAATTTGCAAGACTATGTTCTTGAACTCGAAACGTGTATTCCCGTCGAAAACTCAAGTCCTAAATGTTTCACGATTGCAATACTTTCTCTTACTAGATATTCCACATTTATGTAGTGAAGATAATAAATAGTACAAGAGCCCAAGAGGAAAAAAAAGACAGTTATCCCACCCCAATTTTTGATTACTTTAATGAAATCTATGTATAATTAATAGTCGAAATTTATGAGTCTGCCAAGTATAGGTAGGGTAATAAAAAATTGCGGCTGTTTCAAAGCGATAAAAAAAAACTAATTTCTCATTCATATCTTAAAAAGTAGGAACAACACAAGAAAACCTAAGAGAACGTCATTTATAGAAGAGTAAATTTGCTAAAATATGAGCCCTAATAGAGTTATTTACGTTAAATAGTTTTCGAGATATAGCTTTTTAAAAAGCAACATTTCATAAAAATGTTGTATGAGGCGTACTGAAAGATCAGTAGTTAGTGAATTTATTTTGAAATATTTATATCTCAATAACTATTTGACGTTCAGATTCTATTAGCACTCAAATTAAAGCTAGTTTAATGAGCTATAAAGTAGTTTATGATGTTTATCTTCGTAGAAGTAATGATTTACAAAATAAATTGATTTATTAGTTGTTCGGACAAATTTTCATTTGCCAAATTTATATTCATATGTGAATATCATAAAAACTACTACCCTTACGAAGATAGTCATAAACTACTTTATAGTAAGTTAAATTTCCTTCAACTATAAATCAATTTATTTTAGGAAATATCATGAAAATTACTATTCCTACGAAGGTAAAGGTCATAAACGTCTTTATAGTCCATTAAACTAGTTTTAATTTGAGTGCTAATAGAGATCTGTACGTCACATAGTTATTCACATAGATATAGATTTCGCAAAATAAATTAACTAACTACTAATCTTTCATTAAATTTTTAAGAAACTTTGCTTTTTAAAAAGTTATATCTCGAGAACTATTGGACGTAAATAGCACTTTTAGGGGTAATTTTTCAGCAAATTTACTCTTCTTTAAATAATGTTCTTTTAGATTTTCTAGTGTTGTTGGTAGTTTTTATGATATAGAGCTCCCAATGAAAAATCAGTGTTTTTTTTAAGATTTTGAAACAGCCGCCATTTTTTAATCCCCCTACCTATACTTGGCAGACTCATCAATTTTGACTATTAATTATACATAGTTTTTATTGATGTAATAAAAAATTGGGGTAAGGTAACTGCCTTTTTTTCTTCTCGGCTCTTGTACTATAATCGAAGTGCCGCGTTATAATGCCTATCACCCTCTTTCCACCAGAACCTGCGTGTTTTATAATAAGTTGAAGATCAAATAATCCTCACACCTTTCTGTGTGCCATTTATACAACATTATTTTTAATAAATGATTTTCCATCAGATCCATATTGTTAATAAATAAATTATTTTTCTTGAAGATCTTTGTTTTGTGTTTTATATTTCATACAAAAGCAGTTGCAATCCTTTCTGGATGTTTTTCTTACTCTCAGATTTAAAAGTAAAAACTGCATTTTAATATTGACAAAGCTAACTAAATACAGAGGGCTAGTAAACTTGAGATGGGATTCCCACACGAGGAGATAGGAGCATTATGCCTAGAACTTATTCAACTAAACTAGAAGTGATAATTCGGAGCGAACTCAGTTCCTGGTTGTGGTTGCAACTTTAGCGATACTGAGGTCAACCACAAGCACATCGTATCTACCGCCGCAAGTTGGCTCGGTCCGTGCTGGTTCGAATCTCATTATCAAATGTGTTTATAACATTTAACTGTATTAAAATGTGTTTCATATGAAATATATATATCTAACTCCGACAAATCGTAAAAGTAAAGGTGTAACTGTTCTTGTTTGAGAGGTGTTTTAGAAAGTGAAGGCTTACCGGGGCGACTTGGCGAAGGCCTGAAATTCGCCCCCACCATCTTTTATATATCTACGGTAAACTATTAACTTAATATTATAAATAAGTAAGATTTATTCTTGATTATCAATTCTACTAGTGGGTATGTTGTAATATATCTCTTAATGTTCAGCTCAATATTTTCTTAACAAAAAAAAACCACATTCACGAAGGAAATTACTTCATTTATTTCCGTAATATCCATAAAAATAATTTAAATTACTCTCCCACACATGACACTAAAGGTACCTCAATTATTGAGGTACCATGATTCATTAAAAAACGTCTTTCGCCTACAGCTATGTCATATTATGTTTGAAACAAAATCAATTATCAAATTAATATCATAACAGTTTCTTACTAACATTTTATAAAATGGCTGCTTATTTACAAAAATATATAATGTCAATTCATCAACAAACAATTAAAAATTTTTTTTTTACCAAATACAATAACAATATTAACAATAAAACCTACTTCAACAGGTAGGACTCTGTTATCGTCCAGTTACAGAGCTCTCTGTTATCGTCCAGTTACAGAGCTCTCTGTTATC
>NW_027112396.1:160560-169442 GCF_000696795.3 Halyomorpha halys | reverse complement strand
GAGCTCTCTGTTATCACCTACTTGATTTATTTACATTCAGTTTAATTAACATCCTTTTTTATTAATTACTTATGAGTTAACATTATTTCAATACAGAATTATTGTATTTTTATTATAAACAGACATATTCTCACATACAACTGTTATGACATTAATTTGATAATTATTTTTTTTTCTTTTAAGATTATATGACATGGACAATTGTCCTATAAGTGCTAAACGTTTTTTTGAAAAAGTCAATAATTGAAGTACCTTTAAGGAATATTAGTGTAACTGTGAGGGAGTAATATGAAAACGATTCTTAGGCTGTCACCTAGAACATCGCCTAAGGGCCGAAACGTTGGGGAATTTAAAAAGACTTTGTTGAGTGATATTATTAATATTAATCACCCTCAAACAATTCATCAATAAATATGTTAAATTATAAAACTAAAAAATTAATAATAAAATTGTATACTGTTAGTCTTAAGTTTCGTTTTTATATTTCTGGTGACGGGTTTTTGAAAACTGGGACCCGAAAAATTCCCAGGGATCATGGAATTTAGTTGAATTGGGAAATTATGTTTGAAGTGATAAATAGTAAAGATCTAGAGGAAGTGGGAAGGAAAGAGGGAGAGAGAGAGAGCCGGTAGAGCAGTAGAAGAGTGACGGACAGCCATCAACAGGTACCGCGATCGATTTGGCGGGAGACGCAAGCGCGGGCCCGCCAAGAGGCTAGTAAACAAATAGAGCTCAGTCCCGCCCAAGCTCTCGCCGTGGGATGGTCAGCTTCTATCGGGTCCTCTTGTGTCCGTCGAGAACTCTCTCTGTCAGTGCCTCTCCAACTGTCACCTCTTCGTCCGTCTTCGGTGAGTCCCATTACCTTATTGTAAACATATTTATCATTTAGGAGGCGGTGGAATTCAGCAGCAGCTATGTGGATCTCATGTCTTCTCTAAATTTATCTCTTAGTGATTAGCAATAACCAGTCCAAAGGAAACTTCTTCTCTTGATAGATATGATGTATTCAAATCTTCATATACATTAAAAATATATAAATAAGCGTTGAATCATCCAAGCTTAAAAAATCATAAAAATTTAAAAAATCAAGATTTTACTGCAATTTTTTCATTTGAAACAACTTCTGGACCATTCCTTAGACAAAATAATATGAAAAATGTCTAAATATAAAGCTTCTAACAAGCTATAATGTTGCTAAACTCGACAGATCCATATTGCATCTATATATTGCAATCTACTCTCTAACTCATTTTATGTATTTAGTGAGAGATGGACCAAACCTCGCTTTATCTGAGCTGTTCCTAAAGTACATTTACTTTGGCTGTAAACTATAAAGCTCATGAAATCCAATCTCTCGCCTCTCTCTTATTTTCATTGTTATTTATTTTAACAAGACAAGAAAGAGTCCCAATATAATATCAGGGCATACTATGACTACAACAGCCATAAAGCATAATGATATAAGTATAAGAAAATAGATATAGCGAAAAATTTGAACATACTCATAAATTAAAATAAAAAACTTATTTGAAGACATAAAAGAACTTTAAATCATAAAAAAAAAAAATGAACTTATTTGTAAACAAAAATTGTATGGGGCTTAGCGAAATTTCCAGCTGGCTAAATCATGAAAGTTAAAAACCACCAGATTTCTTAACTATCGGAGTTTTTTTAAATTTTTTACATACCAAACAATAAAATATGGAGCTATTTCTCCATTCGTTTAAGCATTTCTAATTATTTAGGCAACTTATGGTAATGTTAATTGAATAAATGTTTAAAATGAGTTTGGTAATTAATTATTATTTTATGAAAACTTTTTGGTATGAACATAATTAGAACTGAGTTAATATTTTACCTTGAGTTAAGGTTGAAAACATGATTTCATTTTTAATTGAATAAAAAAACAAAAAGTTGGCGTCCATTAAACTTATTGCTCGGCAGTGAATTCTATTTCACAGGTGACATATTAGATGTATCTCTTCGCTAAGTTCTTCTATAAATGTATTATTTTATTTTATGTTCTCAGTTATTATTTTATGTATTCAGTTATGATAAAAATTAATTCGGAAATAAACTTGAGTTTCTAAAGTTTATCGAATTACCCCCCCCCCCCCAAAAAAAAGTAGCTTTTAACTTTTGATTAGAAGTTTACATATTTAAAATATTAAAAAAAATGAAATATATATATATCTATTTTTCTTAAATATTCTGTGTTATTCCCGAATTTCATAACACCTCAATAAAATCCGTAGTAAGAATATAATATATTACTAGAATGTACATTTATTTTAAACAACATTCTAAATTTTGATTGAATTAGAACATAAAATGAGTAGATTTAATTTAAATTTGTAAATAAAAAATAAAATTAAAAATTATTAAATAAATGAGATCTGGTATTTATCACTTGATTAAAAATTACATTCATGATTATATAATTAATTATGGAGTTGCAGGCCTACCTTCTACGCCATAACCCCTGATGAAGACCTGAAACTCAGGTCGAAACGTCGGCATAAAATAAATAAATATGGTTTTGTTTATTTATGTTGTTCTTTGCTGACCGCACCCCCCGACAAACTTCTCAAATAATTAATTATAGTTCATGAAAATGAAAATAATGAGTAATGAGGTTTAGCAAGTTCCTGAAATGTCAAGTGATGAATTAATATTCATGCTAAGATGAAATTACTTCAGCTGTGCTTCAACCTAATCTTCGCTTAGGTTTTTGAGTTTATTAATTGTCGAATTATTAATAATTTACTAATAACCAATAATAATTAGATAATTTTATTTGTTGTGAAACGTATATTTAGTTCGGGGAAAGTTAGATAGTGCCAAAAAACCAACCATCACATAAAAATCATTTGTTCACTTTTACCCTCAACATTAGGATATATTATATTTTATATTACCAATATTTTGAAATATATAAGAAAAAGTTATGATATTCTATAATTTTTATAAAATACAGTATGGAGATATGCTATAAAGATTATTGTAACTTATTAGCCAGGCACTAAATAATCAAATTCTGCCTGTTTGTTGGTAGCATGATGCCGAAAATGTCTCTAGAAACTCGAATTTTAAAATTTCATGTTTTTTAATATATTTTGCTAGTATGTTTCTAATTTATTATTATACAATAAAACAACAAAATTTACTTTGTCACTTTTATGATATCTTGTTAATTAATGATATTTAATTTATATTATATTATGGTTGATTATCCTTGGAGAAACAGGCCTGTTATTAACTGCTTCCATTTTGATCATGTGTTTGTGGCCTGAGGTTCAGTTAAAAATTTTACTCAGTGGAATTTGTTGTTGGATCTGGATCCGTTGAGTCCTTTCAATAGAGCCCATCCCCATTGTGTTTTTTTAATCAGCCTCCTGGGCATTAAGGAAAAAAATATTCTTTATATATTTTTCTATTCTAAAAATATCCTTTATTTTTTATTATCTTTATCGAGGCTGGTAGTTTTATCAATAACAAAAAGTATCAAAAAGTTCTCAAGCTTCTTTATCAAAACATATTACATGCCCAACGTTTTGGCCGATCTGGCCATCATCAAGGACAATGTTAATTTTAGTATCACACATAATATTTTATTATATTATAATATTTTAGTATAACACATAATAATAATTTATATTTTTCACAATTTTTTAAAAATTTTATTATCATTAACGTAATAGTTGTGATATGTTAATGATATAAGTGTTTTATAAATCAATGTACTGTGATACCAAAGTAAACATTGATGGCCTGAAATGTTGGACATGCAATATGTTTTGATAAGGAAGGGTGAGACCTTTTAGATAATTTTTGAACTGGAATCTGAAAGAAATATTTTTCGATTTGAGAGTACTAATACGAAGATGGCCGTATTCTCGATCTTGGCGTGTTTTGGTTAATCGAGTGACCTTTCTAAAAAATATATGGAATTTAATATAATCTACTTGAAAACTGAATAATGGGACTTTTGGGCGCTATTAACTCTGATTGCTTTTTCCGCCCCTTTCGAAAGAATGAAAATGAAAACTTGGATTGAATTGAAATACTTTCGCTTACTTTAAAATCTGTACCCCTTAACATCCCATTCGTTGCAGATTTGACCCAAAACAGATATGCGTCTTTTTATTCCAAACTCCTTAACCATCCTAACCCATTAATTCTTAATCTTTCATCCTTAACAATCCCTGATAATCCTCCGAGGTGTCTGAAAAGAAGATGGCCACGGGACCTTCTAGTTTAAATTAATGTTTGAAGTACCACCAATGGGTGGTTCCTTCCCAAGATTTTCAAGTGTATATGAAACATACTACATATTTACCTGTTGTATTATTTTGTACAGTTGTAAATTACGATAAATAAATAATAAAAAAAACAAAAAAAAAAAAAAAAAAAAACAATCTGTACCACTACAACCCATGAAGGCTCAGCGATGGGAAAGAACAAGGATTATGCAAGAAGGTTATTTGTTTAAGAGGCTATGTGGACCACAGAGGGCTCCCCAAACACACAGGGTTGACCCACGGCTACTGTAACTAGGTTAGTCAAATTGTCTAAAAATTGAGTTAACTGGGTTTAAACCATCCTCGGGACTTCTTAAGTTGTGTTAAATTGTTTATATCTAGTTGTTTTCCATCAAGAAAGTTTACTCAATAGAAAGCAGATGTGGAATGAATTAGAAGTAATGATATGTAATAAATATGTGTATAAATTTAGACATCCTTGAAACTTCAAAAATCTGACCTTTAAGAAGACGATTCAAGCCTAAATTTTTTTTGTTTTTAATTTACATTAGTGCCATATATCCAAAACGAAAATTGAAAAAAAAAAAATAAAAGAGAGGAGAAATTATTTAAATTCTAACTGCAAAAAATACCGAAATAATTTTTTGAAAGGAATATGGTCCGGGTGCGGTAAAAAAAAACAAACTCAAATAGTAGAAATATACTATTTTAATGAGCCAACGTTTCGCCCCACGTTGCAGGGCTTCTTCAGGGCTAAATAAAGATACAAACACATAGTTACATAAGGAAAACAAAAACATAAGTGTAAAATAACTGGGGTATAAAATGAAAAAAAGTAAGATATAATAAGAAAAATTAAAGGTAGTAAGTAGTAATAATAATAATAATAATAATAATTTTTCTTATTATATCTTACTTTTTTACATTTTATACCCCTATTATTTTACACTTATGTTTTTGTTTTCCTTATGTAACTATGTGTTTGTACCTTTTTTTAGCCCTGAAGAAGCCCTGCAACGTGGGGCGAAACGTTGGCTCATTAAAATAGTATATTTATACTATTTGAGTTTTTTTTTTTTTGACCGCACCCGGACCATATTCCTTTCATCTTTACACACGGTCAATCAATAATCTTCCAGAAATAATTTTTTGTTTGAAGGTACATATATTAGGTGAATGATATTAGGTATCATATTTTATCTAAATTTAGGTAGATATTTATACTTATGTTTTTATTTATACGTTGACATAGCTTGGAGGACTCTTAAAGGTTACTTGAAATTTTCAAATGTCACATTGTGGTTGGCAACCAATGCCCGAGTGCTTATGGAACAGATATAAAACTTAACTAGCCCTCCGATGATCTATGATTTTTTACAAAAGCCTATTATATTCAGACCAAATGCTACAAAAAATAACAATCAGAGGTGAAACATGATTTCAATTTCCGATTTCTATCAAAAATCAATATATCCAGATTTGAAAAAGTATTATTAAAAAGCTGTTATACCTAAGATTTTACCATGTGGATAAGTTAGATTTTGATTGGAAATATTGATTAAAAATCATTAGAATTAATTAAATTAAACTTTAGGAAAATTAATTAATTTTCCCTATCTGATAGAGAGAAAGTGAATTCTTGCAATAAAATAAATCAATATACCTCTGATAAATAGATATAAAAGGGGTATTCATAATCTTTAGTTTAAAATCTTGAATAGAAAAATTTGTGTTGAATTGGGAAATACTTCATTCTTTTAGCACGTTAAAATTGTTAAGTGTCTGTTAATAAGTCTGCTAAATGGATAATGACACCACGTAATAGACCAGTTAAGCTCCACACCATTTTGTCTGTCGTCGTTTTGATTGGTTAGTTGCTCGTAATGCGTGTTTGGTTTTTGTTGTTTCTGGTTTGAAGTTTTTAAACTCTAATAAACTAATGGATGAAAATAATAATAAAGTAATAAAAAAAAAAGTGGGGAGGAAACAAAGCAAAAGTGAGGTGGAGGAAAGATGACGTGCGGAAGTTGTATTGTCTCATAAAATTACAAAAGATATATAAATATATAACATGGACTTTAAATTAGCTCACATTCCTATTTTTATAATATTTAGCATGTTAAAACGTTTTTAGTATTTAAAACTGCAATCATGAATACCCCTGTTATCTTTTGATATGAAACTAACACATTTAAGAGAGAATACGGCGCATGGACTACACTGTACCCGCCTTGCACGAAGGTCACTCATGTAGATTACAAAGTATTTGCGCCGTGCCTGCATCAAATAGCTTACTCAACCTGACAGTTTTTTTTTTTTATTTTTAGTTTTAAATTAAAGCTCCGAAAAATACTTCTGATGGATAACACTGTAATACTACCTTCCCTCCTATTATGTTGTAAAAGTTATTAATAAAGTTTTGAGAGTAATAAATCTGGAGTTGTAAAAACTAATCAGATCAAGATACACTCTTATGAGTGTACTATTATTAGTACAAGAACCCAAGAGGAGAAAAAAGATATTTCACCACAATTTTTGATTACTTTAATGAAAACTATGTATATTTAATTGTCAAAATTGATGAATCTTCCAAGTATAGGTAGGGGGAATACAAAATGGTGACTATTATCAAAGTGATAAAAATAATTAATTTTTTATTCGGAGCTCTATATCTTTACAACTACCGACAACAATAGAAAGTCTAAGAGAGCATTATTTAAAGTAGAGTTAATTTGCTAAAATGTAAGCTCTAATAGAGCTATTTACGTTCAATGGTTCTCGAGATATAGCTTTTTAAATAGCAACTTTTCATAAAATGATGTATGGAACGTACTGAAAGATCAGTAGTTAGTGAATTTATTTTGAAAAATCTATATCTCAAAAAACATTTGACGTCAGATGTCTATTAGCACTCAATTTAAAACTAGTTTAATGAGCTATAAAGTAGTTTATGATGTTTATTTTCGTAGGAGCAGTAGTTTTTATGAAATTTTCTAAAATAAATTGATTTATAGTTCGAACAATAGGTTTGATTTACTCTTCTTTAAATAATGTTCTTTTTAGATTTTCTAGTGCTGTTGGTGGTAGTTTTTAAGATAAAGAGCTCCGAATGAAAAATTAATGTTTTTTTTAAGATTTTGAATCAGCCGGCATTTTTTATTCCCCCTACCTATACTTGGCAGACTCTTCAGTTTTGACTAGTAATTATACATAGTTTTCATTAAAGTAATCAAAAATTAGGGTGAGATAACTGACTTTTTCTCCTCTTGGGTTCTTGTACTATAACCAGATATAGGCACTTGCCCACCAAAAGGACTCGTATTTTTGTTATACGAAGCTAATCCTTTTATATATTCAATGAACGTGGCTACTGACCATCATTTTATCCTCCAACCATTCACGCCAAATACTACAGGTAAAGAATGAAGTACCAAATATCCTAAAAAAAAGAGATTTTTAAAATTTTATAAAAACATTTCCTTTCGTGAAAATGAAGAATCAAAAGATTTTTTAAAAATTCCTATAGCGTATGGTTTTTAGGAAGGGGCTAGTGAAAAATTTGGGTTTTTAAAAATGAAATATTTTTTTTGTACAAGTAACGGAGGTTTCTTGAATATTTTTTACATTGAATTTAATAAAAACAAAAGAAAGACAAAACAAAAGCCCTAAAAAATATATAGTTTATAATAGATAAAAATGTATGTATTTCGTATTACTTGTATAGAGTGATTAGATCGTCCGTTGCTAATTTAAGACACTCTGATACCATGGAATTTAAGACACTGTGATTCTCTGGACTTTCAATTCATAATAAAAAAAAAAATGGATTTTAGCACAATTTATTGTGTACTAAATACATAATACTACATGCTACAACTGGGGATTTAATGAAAAGGTTAAGCTGTAGATTAAGTTATATTGTATTAAGGTATTGGTAACTGGTGGATATAACTTTTGTGGCAAGTGGGCCTAGTGGTACCTTTTCCAAATCCCTGGAGGCTACCTCGAAGTTATTGCCTCGTACCGACTAGTGGCATTGTCTCGGAACCTCCGAGGAACAAATATTAACTGCCCCAGGTGGGTGTCAAAACTACAGTGTTTCGAAATGGGTGCTCCGGGACCTACGTCACAACATGAACGGCTAGTATCATCTGGTAAACATGAGCATGCTACATTTGGGGTTTAACTGATATGTTTTGTATTAGTTCAAAAATATTTCTGGTACAGTTGTGGTAATACTTTTTTGTCGGAAACGATGATCGCAGACTTATTATTTTATTATACTTAGCAGACATTTTGGCTCTGGTACACCATCGCAGTTTAAACTACGATTTGTAAAATGTTGGGTAAACTCAACAATTATCCGTTGCAGCAGAAAAGTTAACCTTTAAATTTGACGGGAACCATCTATGAATGTTCCCTATGTGACCAATCTAGCCCGAACCCGATATCATTCCTTCCATTATAAACTCCCTAACCACCCAAACCCTCTAATTTCTAACCTTGCTTCCTCTTCCATTCCTGGCAATCCTCCGAGGCGCCTGAAAAGAAGATGGCCTCGTGACCATATATCGTAAAATATTTTTAGAGTTCTACTACTGGGTAGTTTCTCTACATGCT
>NW_027112396.1:155352-159950 GCF_000696795.3 Halyomorpha halys | reverse complement strand
TGACCAACACAGTGTAAAAATATTAATTATATATTTAATATAAAAATCTTATAATTTTACCGGAGATTAGTGCAACCAGTCCTTAATGGCTATAAGTCCCTTGCACATTTTTACCAGCTCTCGGCAGTTGTGGTGGCAATTCGACTTTTTTATAAATAATTAATTAAACCCTAAGTGGTAAAATAAAGTTGTTTCTTTATTATATTTGTAAATCATTAAAGGACCATGCGAGAGCAATACTATTCTTTATTCTTAATAATATAGTTTATTAGGATGGAGAATTAGTCGAAAGGGTTGAATAAAGTGTCATGAAAACTATTATTTTCTACAGAATAGCAATCAATCAACTTTGACAGGATAACCTAGGTAGTTGGAATAAGGTAATGTTATTATGCACCTAACTTGTGCTAAATGCTGGACTTTTTATCGTCCTAAACAGTACGAATTTTGATTGAACGATTTCTCTGTGCTAATCTCCTTAAAGAAATAAAGTTTTATTTAACGAGTGGATATCCATATTATTACCTCAAGTTTAGTGAGCTCTTGTGCTAGTTCGATTCCACTTCACTTGAGACGAATCATATATAAATGAAAGTAGTAACCACTTCAGACAAAACCTTCATAACATCCTTCTCAGTCAATTTTATGTCATTTATGGGATATACGCTAGTTTTAGTAGACTTCAGCCTGTGCTAAATTCGATTGTACTATCGACCATATTCAGTAAACTAGCATTAAATGACTTAAAATCAAACTTTACAGTCACACATAATATCCATCTAAGAATGGAGTCATAACTGGGTAATGAAATTAAATCCTAGCAAATCCTATCAGATCACCTTTACTCTTCTGCCCTACGGTGTCTTTTTTTAATATCCCACTAATGGCTGTTGAACATCTTGCCAAGAGACTTATTTGGAATTCTCAACACAAGACTGAAAATGACAAGAATCCGCTCGTACACTTCGATTGCTACAAGACCTCCTTGACAAACGCTCTAAACTTCCCATTAACTACATAAAAAACTCTAATACTCTATGATGATCAGACCTATTTTGAACAAGAGATTATGAATTCCTTATTTATGCAATGCTATGTTAAAAATGAGAAGAATGATTTAGATGTTCTTCTCATTTTTAACATAGCATTGCATAAATAAGGAATTCATAACTAAGAAACGTCATACTTCATCACTTCTATTGATTTGTACTCTAATGCTCTAATACGCCGATTGTAGGATTTTCTTTTAGGGAAATTATTTGCCATTTTTAAATGGAGTCTTCTAGAATAGACTCGATGACTAAGATAGAATGGGCTAAAATTAACCATTACGAATATAGAAACATTAATGACACAGTTTCCGATCAATCTAATTTTGAGTTGATATATGTCTATCTTAGACAATGCACGTGGATTAAAAACATCTGTGTTTATCGAACAATGACAACAAACAATAAACAACATCGTATGTATGAGAAATATTTTTTGTAAATAAAATATAGAAAAAAAATGTGTAAAAACTATCCTACGAGGTAGGAAGGAGGATTTTCCGTGCAGAAAGGAGCTGGCAAGTGAACTATCAAATTTTCTCAATTAACTTTCTTAATTAGGGGTGGCCAACTCAAATTAAAATGCACCATGACTCCGTGGGCCGCTTATAAAATCATATATCTCCACAGGTTTTTATATATTAGACTCCATTTACATATTAGAACCACTATAGATATTTTTTTGGAGTGAAAAATATAACCATCATGAGTTCTTAATCTAAACTCATAAATGAAACAGTTAATGGTTTTAAATTTAAGGCATAATATGAGACTAAATAGCAAATTTATAATAATAAAAAAAATCGAGATGGTTATCATTATCATTCAAACAACAATCCCCAAAGAAATTCAACCGTATTTTCCATAATTTTAAATATCCTTAACTTATAGATTTTTTTTTTCAGATTTATTTATTGTAATTTATAACTGTTTAGTAGAATACAACATGTAAATTTTATCAATGTTTCACAAAACATGTCATTATCATGTCTTGGGAAACATGAACCATGTACTTCAATCATTAATTTAAACCAGAACGTCTCGGAGGATTATTAGGGATTGTTAAGGATGAGAGATTAAGAAATACATAATGGGTTTGGATGGGTAAAGATTTTGAAATGAAAGGAGGTATATCTATTTCCAGGTAAATCTGCAAATTATTGAATATTGAGGTCATTATGGATGAGTTTATTTATTACATAATAAGGTGCATCAATGATTTTGAAGAGGACTTTAGATCGTAAGGATCGTTTACAGGAGAAAGTCGATGGTTTGCTGGAGCCTCAAAGCATAATCTCTTTTTCGAAATAGGTATGATCATCATAGAGTATTTTTTATAGTTAATGGGAAGTTTAGAGCGTTTGTCAAGGAGGTGTTGTAGCAATCGAAATGTACGAGCGGATTCTTGTCATTTCAGCCTTGTGTTGGGAATCCCACATAAGTCTCTTGACAAGATGGAGTACGAAGTAGTGAATCTGTTCAACAGGGGTTAGTGGGATATTAAAAAAAGACACCGAATGGCAGAAGAGGAAAGGTGATCTGATAGGATTTAATTTGATTACCCAGTTATGACCGTTCTTAGATGGATATTATGTGCAACTGTAAATTTTGATTTTTAATTTCAAAGCGTAGTTTGAGACTAATTAGCAAATTTATAAAAAAATAATAAAACATCAGGATGATTACTATTATAAAATAAGCAATAACACACACTTTCCAAAATACGTATAATACCGTATTGTCTATAATTTTAAATTGAAAATTTTAAAATATTATACAGTATTTAAAACACTCAATTTCTTTCTTTCATTTTCGGTATTATGCTGATTTTACTGCCTTAGATATCCTTGTAGGAACTGCTTACAGGCTACTATTAAAAATTGTTCGGTTTCATTGTGGTTGGCAGGTATCCTCAACAGGTCCTATTTCACCTTACAGGTGAGGTCAGGATAACCTGATACCAGGTAGGCAACGGTAGCTGATGCAACGGTCCGGGGAAAATGGACCGTAAAAACCGGAGAGGGCTTTCTTTAGCTTACCGGTTATTTATGATAGGCTTTATATTGTTGGTGATGTGGTTGAATACAATAGGATGGAATAATATTGAATAGTACACTGCTTGTATGTAATAAATATAATATACTAAAGCTAATATGTTAAGAAAAATTAAGTAAAATATTTATAAGCTAAACAGTTTTATAATTATTCATTAAAATACTGTTTAGACGTTTCTTTAAATATCATTCATTATTTCTTTCTTTTTAGTTTTATTTCTGTCTCATCAATGAATACTTGTTAGATAACGCAGGACAAGATCCCAGAACTCACAATGATTCAAACATTTTGTCACTAATATAAATAAATAAACTCCCTAACCACCCAAACCCACTAGTTTCGAAACTTGCTTCCTCTTCCATTCCTGGCAATCCTCCGAGGCGCCTGAAAAGAAGATGGCCTCGTGACCTTATATTGTAAACTGTTTTTAGAGTTCTACTACTGGGTAGTTACTCTACATCCTGTATCATGTCATTATGTCATTATGATCAAATTTACTAGTTGTATTTTTTTATACAGTTGTAAATATCAATAAATAAAATAATATAAATTACCAAAATGGCATGACAGCAGCCATTCGATGTAAGTTTAAATACAGTATACATAGCTTTTATTTCTCTAATAAAATAAAGTTACTGGTAGTCGCTTCATCGCTAAAAATGGAGCATTCCTCTGGCAGATTATAGAGAAACCTATTCGTTTTACTGCAGTATGGTGCAACCATCAGTTAAATCTATTTTTGACAGAGTTATATCAATATATTTCAATATGGAATTTATCTATATACATGTATCATGCGTTGAACAATAAAGTATGTTATATAATTAAATTAAACTTTTGGATATCGTTGAATAATGAATAAATTAAATTGCAACATTGTATATGAAAAAATATTTATACAGATTTTCTAAAAAATAACTAGGGTAGTTTATTTATTAATGTCTATGGTCATTTAAGATAATTCTGGGGGGGGGGCGATTTTTATGTATAATGTAGATGTCTCTTCCTTTTTTGAATTACCTTTTCGTTTTTTTTAATATAAATAGATCTTGTAGTACCAGGTCTTTCTTATCCGGGCACATTGATTAGTTTGCTAGAGACACAGGTTTTATGCTTCTGGAAGATTTTAGTCTGATGTTTTGTTGTTAGTGACATGAGTTTACATGTGAAATTAAATAGTAAGAGGGACACACCATGGTAAGGGCGACACACCATTATTATTAATTGAATGCTAAACTATTCACAAGTGACCACTTATTTAAAAAATAAGTAACTATATATCCGTCATCAGTAGGAATTTTTCTGGGTTTGATATATAAAAATAAACATAGACAATATTACATGAATATCACCAGATTTAAGTTTTTTTTTTTTTTATTTATTTATTGATATTTACAACTGTATAAAAAATACAACCAGTAAATTTGATCATAATGACATAATGATATGATACAGGATGTAGAGAAACTACCCAGTAGTAGAACTCTAAAAACA
>NW_027112396.1:153479-154407 GCF_000696795.3 Halyomorpha halys | reverse complement strand
TTAAATCTGCAACGAATCGGATGTTAAGGTCTTTGTGAGTGAGTTTATTTGTGACGTAATAAGGAGTATCAAGGATTTTACGTAGGATTTTGGATTGTAACGATTGGATGCTATTAAAAGATAAAATTTTACATTGGGATTTAAATAAACTTCATGGAAATAAGAGGAAATATCTAAGAAAAATTACTTCTTGCTGGTTCTTAGAGATAGAATAATGAATAAATATGTTTATAGCATTATAAAAAAGGAGTGGGGTGGTACAGTGGTAGGTTGTTTTGCTACTATTGAAGGATACGAGTTCGTGTTCGGTGGTTACAGTTATTTATTCTCTTACTGTACTTCGGGAGCCCTCTGAGATCCACCCAGCCTCGTAAAGTGGATGCTCTTAGTTGGGGAATAATCTGGCAGCTGAGCGCGATCTTAAAGAAATTACTTCCTTTTATAACCACTGTTCTGTTAACAGTACTTCCTTACACCTGATGTACCCTCTGAACCCCTGACCCTTCATGGCTTTTGAGGGATTAAGGAAGAATTGGAATAGTAAGAAGCGTTAGTGTGACAAATAACTTGTGCAGTGGTAAGGTGAAGTAGGATAAGGCCGTGAGTAGCAGAGAGAGTGAAGGTATCACGTTAGCAACCTCGTGACTGCAGTATGCCGGTTCGAATCCGGCCTAGAGGGGTTGACTTTCGGAAAAAATAAACTCGCTCCTGCTCCCTCCAATTCTGGTTATATTAAGTTGATTACCTGTAGATACCCCTCTCCCATCTATGTCGTTTTGTTGGAGTAGAGTATTTTCATGGAAATCTGTTTATGTCTCTATGGAAATATTTTATTTTTTTTAATTATCTATTTATTGTAATTTACAACTGTACAAAATAATACAATAGGTAAATATGTAGTATGTTTCATATACACTTGAAAATCTTG
>NW_027112396.1:149814-152784 GCF_000696795.3 Halyomorpha halys | reverse complement strand
TAGGAATTGACGAAGTTTATAGAGCAGACCTGGAATGGAAATATTTAGATAAGTAAGAGCATTTTGTAATGAAATGGAAGTTTATGTCTCACGGTTCTTTAAGATGGTCCTTACAGCAGATTAGGTACACATCAGCTTGCTTGAAGCCTGGCCAAGCCAAAGCAAATAGAAGAGCCCACTTCAGGTGGCCTAACTTGCCTCAAGGACAGACTATACCACCAGCATTATAGGGGTAGTCTTATCAAAATTATAAAGGTTTGTAGGCTGGGATGTCAACAGTTCTTCGGCTTTGTTAAGTGGCTCTTCTTTCTTGTAAATAAACATTATACGTAATTCTTTTGTTTCGACAACGGTAAGGGGTCAAATTTTACACCTCAGAAACCTTTGGAAACATATTTTTTGTAAATTCATACTTTCAATTTTCTGGAGAGTAGACTTTATCGCATAGCTTACTATTGATTTTATTGGTGGATTGTAAATAAGAATAGATCGTGACGTTGGATATCCATATATTGCAATCAGTTTGAGTGGGGTGGATGAGGTACGGAGCGTATCTGAACCTTTTAGCCTAAGCGAACGCTATCTGAAAAATGGAATTGACTCCAGTTGACTGGAGAAATGGATAAAAGATATTGTCTTGAAGGTCACATGATATATAGAAGGCCAAGCTCGCTCACGATGACTTTTCCTCCATTACAAAATTAATCTAATGTTAATTTATTTTTAATATTATTATTGAAAATTTAACATGAACGGAATAAGGAAAGATAGTTTTAAAGTATTAATAAATCTTTATGATAAAGGAGCAAAAATAGTTCATTGAAAATAATTTCAAGCAATATTATACTAATTAATTTTTTTAATTATCATTACTTAAGACCAGGTTTTCATATAATTTCATAGTTTGTTCCCTAGTTTCGTAGAATAGTATTTTCAACGTTCACTAAACTTCGACAGAACTCATGCATCATACTGTCAAAGTTAATGTTGTTTTTAAATTATTGACATAACTCCTTACCCATCCTAGCCCATTAATTTTTAATCTTTCATCCTTAGCAATCCCTGATAATCCTCCTAGGCGTCTGAAAAGAAGATGGCCGGACCTTCTAATTTAAATTAATGCTTGAAGTACCACCAATGGGTGGTTCCTTCCAAAGATTTTCAAGTGTATATAAAACATATAACATAGTTACTTATTGTATTTATTATTTGTACAGTTGTAAATCACATTAAATAAATAAAAAAAAATTATTGACATACCCCAATTTATATGATTCTTTCTCTGTCAACAAAAAAAAAAAAAACACTTTAAAGGAACAGTTTTTAAAATGAAGCAGTGATTAGAAATGACATGAATAGAAGTGTACGGAGGCATGAAGTAGTGGTCATTAGTATCTGCTGTTATTTACCTCCACTTGATAATATTCACCGCATGAACTAGAATTTGGATTGCTTTGAAAGCGATGAAAGGACTCTATTACTATTTAGCAGAAGCTCTTCATTTATCTTATCAAAGGTTCAAGGCATGTTACGGTACCAGTTCTGACTCTCATCTAACTCCTCAGAGCATGCGCAAAACGCTTTTCCTGTACAAATCCTGCGATACCCGTTAGTTAAATGCTTGTTACAACTCCTGTTGGAACAAATAAAAGACTTGCTTGCCGTTTCTAAGCGCCTTTTATAATTAATAATTATGTTAGGTTGAGAAGCTGCTGTTATGCGAGTTAACGAACGCTATAGTATTTAACAGCTATTATTATAAACAGACTATCATTATAAACTATATAGTATAAAATATAGACATCTGGCACATTTCGACAGACACTGACCATAGAGGAAGCGACCTTTCCTTAGTATTCTATACCAATGTAAAAAAAAGCAAGGGTTGACACTTGGGCAGGCACAAGCTTCATCTCACAATGGACTTGCATCAGTCTAACTATTTTATGTTTAACACATGTAAATCAGTTCTCACGAGTCCTTAGGTCATGGTACATTACTCCCAATTTCTCGGAAATCTGGCCACCCTCTTTCTAGTCACGCCTTTTTCCCCCTTCCAGATATTTACTTCTAATTTGCCTAATTTCCTAAATTATCTGATTGGTCCAAACCCCTTCTCCTATTTCACTATTCTCCCTACCCCCTCTTCTCAAGTGTTCATATATATTTCCTAGACTAGATAGCTAAGTTAGAAGGTAGAGACTAAGTAACAGTAACATGTAGTTCTTGTAAATATATTAGAATAAAGTCATTTTAGTCTTCACTGATTTTTTTGTTATTTAATTTGCGATAATTGTTAGCTCTAATGTTAAATCGAGTATTCGGATAGAGAAATCATCAGTACTTAGCGTAGGAACCCATAGTTGGATATTTGGCCAAACTACGCGTCCAACGTTGGAAGGTCTTCGAGGTGTCGCACATATGCTGCTTCAAGACAAGTTGAGGTTCGGGAGGGCCCGGTTCGGTGTCACTTTGAATCCCACTTGGGATAGTTAATATTAATTTCTCAACAGTTCACAAAAGAAGAACCTTGACACAGCTGGTTACTTAGCAACCCATTGATATCCCTCAGGGATTTACAAAACGGACCACTTGGCTCTCTTACATAACTGGTTGCACCTACTAGTACAAGTGCTCAAGAGGAGAAAGAAGTCAGTTATTTCAATCGTATAACGTAAAGGTACTAGTCAAAATTGATAAGTCTAATTTTATTCAGAGCCCCATATCTTTAAAACTATTAGTAACAGTAAAACACCTGATAGAATATCTTTTAAAGTAGAGTAAATTTGCTAAAATATGAGCCCTAACATAAAAGATGGAAGTGAAAAATCAGTTATTGTAGTTATAATCTATATCTCAGGGACCATTCAATGTACACATATCTTTTAGCACACGAATTAAAGCTAGTTTAATTTTCTATAAAGTAGTTAGTAACGTTTATCTTCCTAGAAGAAGTAGTTTACATATATA
>NW_027112396.1:132784-149764 GCF_000696795.3 Halyomorpha halys | reverse complement strand
ATATGTGTGTGTGTGTGTGTACTTCTATTGGTTCCTGAGATATAGTTTTAAATAAATGATTTCTCATTAATTGTTGCTTAAAAAAAATCTTGGGAACTCGTGCATTAGGAAGTTTACTGTAAATTATGTTCAGTTGTAGGTAGTTTTAAAGATATGGAGGTACGAAAGACAAATTTTTTTTTTTAAAACTTTTTGAATCGTTGTTATATTGAATTCCCCCTACTTTCTTTTTCCAGTACGCTTTCAATGTTATTTGGTTTCCATGCGACTGTAGGACAATCGGACCAGTAGCAGTTATGTCTGACATCCATTTTAAAGATATTTGATATATCCATGCCATTAGGAGCAATTAATTTTTCTACAAATCATATCTTTATAATTATTATCTGGATTTTTCTCCTTTATATTTGCCTTAGTGCCACTGTTATCAGATCTGCATTAGGTATTTTCACCATCAAAATTCGACCCTAAGGGCCTAACTTGGCGACGTGTTAGGACTCGAGTATTTTTCGAAACCTTGAGATGTTGCCCTAAGAAAATATTGCCATGAATGTTTCATGAAGCGAAGGGCTGAGTTGAGGATGCCTTGCTCTGCCCCTGTCTACCCGGATAGATGAACTTTCTAAAAGGTCCTTATAACGTTCTGAATTGAGGTTTTCTTTAGTTTTTTGCGTTCGTAACATTTGGTTTTACAAATATGCAAAAGGTTTGAGAAAAGATCACTAAAAAGATACACACAAAAACTTATCTACTAAACTTGAAGCCTGAATTGTACAACACTTGTTTATTTTTAATTTTTAAACCAAGTGTAGTAATTTTTCTTTTCTTTATTATAAAGTTTATAATTTAGGTTTATTTACATTATTGGATTATTTAATTACTATTTATTTTCGTTGTGTAGGTTTTTAAAAAGTTTTCTATTGTACAAAATAAAAATTTTGTATAAAAAGGAAATTCAAAGCATTTCTGTGTATCGTGCAGAAGGTGCTTTCTCCTCAACATGTATCAAATGTTTATTATCACCTCTTGGCAATCTAGAAATAATAATTACTAAAAACAATTATTAGAAGAAAAATGCTGATGAAATTTAAAATACGGTACTGTCATGAATACATATAATTACCGTATATATAATACATATATAATCATACTGAAAATAGCATATAATTTTGTTATTAAATCATAATAACTAATCAATGATTAATTGAGAGATATTTTGACATAACAAAATACTTGATGCACCAATCGAAATCATGAGAAATGATAATTTATCATTGAATAGTTGCACATTCTACAAAAAACATTAAGATTAGAAATAAATTGGAGTTGCATTCTGTAGCAACTCCAATTTTTACCTTTGGGGAATTATATTATAAATCCAAACCCAACTCTAATAACTTTATGGGAGTCTGTAGGACAACCTCAATAAAGAGAGTAACCGAAGTAAATTTCGATTTTAACATAGAAAAAAAATCAATGTTTTTTTGTAGAATATGCAACTATTCAAGGAAAGCAACGAGATGATAAATTAATGATTTCGATTGGTCCATCAAGTATTTCGTTATATCAAAATATCTCTCAATTAATCATCGATTTGGCTGTAGATATTTTATATCAATAAGATTAAGAGTTTTTTCCTCAATTAATTCGCAGTGCCTAAGTTTTTGCCAAAAATGTAATCAGCTTATCACGTAGGTTGTGATAACGTTTTAACAAATAGAGACTGTATTAATGAATTTTAATTTTTGTTTTTAATGTTGAAAATTGACTAATTATGTAATTAGACTTAATGTAGGATATACTTATTAACAAAAAAATATTTTTACCAAATGTTTTATTGTTTCATAGAAATTGTTGTTTTGACCTGGGCAGAATAGCCTGCATGAAGTTGGATTTTTAAATCATTTAGTTCCAAAATTGTATTAAGATTGTCCCTGAGGATGACCGGATTGGCCGAAACGTCTGACTTGTAAAAAAAATAAAATGTGTTGAGATTAAAATGGATAAAAATTAAATTATTTATTTAAACTATATATTTCTGTTTTGTATTATTTTAACTCCTGCAATACATTGCTGTGAGACAAACTTTCTTTAGAACATTGGTAGTAAAAATGTTTTCTTATTCTTGAATGTTCGATATAACACCCCGACCTTTGCAGAACTTGGACAGTCTTATTGTGAGCCGGATAGTAACAGAGATGGCTGCAGTAATCCTAGTAAAGTTTTGTATTACAAAACTTACTTTTTATTAGTGATTAGTTATATCGATCAACCCGTTTCATTTTTATTACATTATTATCATTTTTATTTAATCTTAGAAGTTTAAAAAGCGGATTTGATATGAAATATTTTAAACTAATTTCTTTGATGCATCTGTGAGTTATTATAAAAGGAAGGTGGTTGGGGTGCGTTTAAGGGACAACTCAAACTCAACCAAAACTACTAATACAAAAAGAGCCAATGTTTCAATCCACTTCACAGGGTTTCCTCATGGAGCAAGAAGAAGTAAGATACTAAAATTATAAATATTATAAACAGAGTATAAAATAACATGAAATGTCAAGTGAACTATAATAGAATGTAGAAATATGTGAAAAAGTTTATAAAATGAACAAAATAAATTAGAGAAAACAATAATAAGATGTAAAAATATAAGTTTAATAAAAAATAGAAATACAATAATAATAAAATTAGACATAGAAAGAAGCAATGGAGTTGAAGGATTAGTTACTTCAAAGAGGTGCTAAGTATATTTTCACTAACTTAACGAAAATTACAACTTTTCAAACATCTTTTTGACGGGACTGATTTTGGTATGAAATCTAAACCTATTCTGCCTGTAACAGCACTGCTACCTTCCCGACTACCACACAGTCACTACCTCTAAATCACTACCCATATTAAATTTATGATATAGTGTGGAAGTCATAGTAGTTTAGCTGCTTTCTCAAGACACTTAGGATAGATGATGGTGGTTAGTTGTAACTGTTGTTAATTTTGTTTAACATAAAATCCATAGTTTTTTATTGTTATTGACTAAAACTCAGTTTTTCTTTATTATAAGTTGTATATAAAAATATTATGTTATTTTAGCATCCTCAAAATAAAGTGTATTGATGAGTGAAAGATGATAAACTTTTTTATTTTATAATAGATTACAGATTTTTTATTTTATAAAAGAACCATTGGTAATAACTGATGACCTCGACCTGTTAAAAAAAATAATTAAATAAATAGAGAGAAGCTTTATTTATTTTTTTAAAAATTAGTTAAAATGAGCTTACAACAGTGAAGTAAGCTATCGACAAGTCGAATAAAAGATAAACGAAAAGCATTCATAGGAAGTATACTTTAGGAAGTACTAGTATATGAATCAGACACCCAAAAATACCATATTCGGTTTTATGGTCAAGAAGAATAGCAGTGAACGCAAATGTGTAATTTTACTTAATTTTCGGCAAAAATTTAAAATTATATTTCAAGTTTTGTTGTTATTTAATATTTTAACAACATATTCGATTTTATTTTTATTTCTTTATTAGTTGGAATATAAGTTGTATATTATTGGGATAGTATAACATTTTATCATTTTTGCTAAGAATTAATAGATAGATATGAATGATTTTATTTGTGAAAGACAAAATCTTGTACAAATTCATAACACAATATAAATTATAAAACAAAATCTGAGTCTAGTCCTCCATTACAAAAACAATAAACAAAAGATAAAACAAGTAATCTATAACAAAACAATAAACAAAAGATAAAAAAAGTTCTCTATAACAAAACAATAAACAAAAAAAAGATTGGATAACACACAACTATTAACATAATATTCATTGGTCTACTTCCAACTATTAACACAATATTAACATAATATTCATTGGAATAATATATTTAACTAAGAATAATGAGAATTCGTTTAATTAAACAAAAGTGTGATATAAATGAAGATATTAATTGGCTTCGAAAAGTATTTACATAATAGAATTTATATACCACATACAAAATTAAAATTATTACATATTGTTACAATATAAATATATAATATGTTCAATTTGGTTTCACTATCAATGTTCAATGTTTCGTAAGTCGCAAGATACGGATATGGGTGGCTTTAAGATATATTGTCTATTTTCTTCAAAGGTTGGACAATGTAGGATGATGTGGTACAAACTATTATTGGAATAACTTTTGCAGAATGGACAGAGTTCGTTTGTCTTCAAAGTAATGGTTTTGCTTCCGTGGTGTAGTTTGATATGCTCCGGGTTTCCTACTCTTAGTTGGCTGATGCACCTTATTTTCTTTTTAATTTAACCTATATGTTAGATATGCTTCAGGTTTGAGTAGGTTAAAACTGCAGAGTGATCGGTATATGGGGTTAATGTTTAAATTCAATGCTCTATTGATGTCAGTTGAGAAGTTGTGATTCAAGATCATTTCAAGAACATCGCCTTTATGTCTCAATATTCCGTTTTCATATGAACTATTGAACCCATTTCTACATCCATATTGGTAGGCTATCATATTGAGTTGTGAGACCCAGTTGTTTTCTGCATCTAACATCCTTACTCTGTTGAAACATAGTTTTGGAAGTCTCTTTTCTGACATTAATGAGAGTTTGGTACTGTAGTAGATGATTTTTGTAATTACTTTTGAACTTAATGGACTTCTACCTGTCTCGAGTCGAACTATATAGTTTGGGGTATTCTTGGGCCATCCATATAGGTATTTAATAAATTTCATTTCAGATATTTCGAAAGCATCCAGATATCTAAGGCTCCGAACATGGGATGCATATAGGAGAACTGAGGAGACCATTGAGTCATATAATGGCATCTTTGTTTCGAAGAGTCACTCTTTCTTCTTCTCAGGGTTTCCAAAACTTTAGCGGTAGAAGTGGATGATTTTTGTATAAAATTTACAAAAGCCTTTTTTTATTTACCTGTGGATGCAAAAGGTACTCCTAAATATCTATATGTTTTTGTATACTCCAACTTTGTGTCGTACCAATCAAGAGGTTTGAGATCTTTTAAGTTGGGTGATTTATGGAATACAAGAACTTTTGAATTTTCCACGTTTAAGGTTAGAGAGTATTGCTGCAGGATCTTTAAATTTCTTTGCGCACTAAGTCAGTTATTACTTGGAAGGATTATGTCGCCTGCTAGCAATGACATTAATACCTCGTGACTATGGTCAAAGCTAACTCCTGTGGCTCCGCTATCCTGGAAAAGCTGAATAATATCAGACAAGAAGAGGATGAAGAGTGCTGGACTGAGGCTTTACCCTTGTAGCAACCCAAGAGTTACGTCTATTTCTTCGCTTAGTTGACCGTTTATTAAAATTTGGGTGGTAGCATTGTCATACAAGCTCTTCATGACTCTAATTACTTTGCCACTAAGGCCAAGTGCAAAAAGCTTTTCCCACAGCAGGTTGCGGTTAATGGAATCAAAGGCCTTCTTCAGGTCAATAAACACCGCTTATAGATAATTTCTTTTTGTCTTGAAATTTATTCCTATCAGTGCATTAATGGTAAATATATGATCAATGCAGCATCTCTTGCTTCTAAATCCGGCCTTCTCTTCAGGGATAATATTTTCCATAGTATTTATTAAGGATATTCCACCGTAATTATCTGTATCTTTTCTGTCACCTTTCTTAAATAACAAATGAATTTTTGATTTTGACCAAGGAAGAGGTGGTTTTTCGTGGTGTTGCTAAGAATTAATACAAGTTGAAAATGTATATATTATGAATACTACTTGAAATCAGTTTGTTATGTTATATAATTTTGTTGGACTTAGATAGCCGATATAAAAGAGGCTCCCGTGACAGACAGGATGGAGAGGGGGTGTAGAAGGATGGGAGGGAGGGGAGGAAGGCCTGTCAAGTCGAGTATCAGGAAGAGGGTCCTTGAGCTGGATTAATCGAATCCTGCAGGACCAATAAATCTTGAACAAGACAAGAGCCTCCTCGTCCCCAGGGACTGCAAACATCTTGCTGTGTCCTCTACCATAACAGAATCGGTTCTGTTGTTGCTCCCCAACTCAATTTGCATCTTAATTTATGTTAATATTATGTGCTTTTACATTTTCATTAGTGGATGTTTTGCTTATTACCGCTTTGGCCAGTATGTCTTGTTTGTTTGTATAGTACATTATTTCTGTTTCTGTTTCGAGGACTGACGTAATTAAAGCGAAGTCAACAAACGTTTAAATCCCTGATCCCGAGTATAATGGTAACTTTCGGCCTAGGGTCTGCAAGCTGATAATCCATGACCATAACCATAATTGCATATCTACATCGATATTCATTGATGAATATTTATTATAGATTTCTACATGTACAAACTTATTCTAAGAGTGCACAATCTATGAAAATAATCTTTAAATAAATACTGATAATAAAAAAATATATATACATACCATAATAAATTACCATGATTTCGGTGATATAAGCAAAAAAGGGGGTAAACGTATAGAAATTTATAAATATAAATATCAATTTACAATGTATTATAAATATTATATAATAAAAAATGAGGATTGAGAGTAATAAGTACAATGATTAGTTGTTCAGTAAGATGAAGGGATAACAGAAGGATGGGCCAATTGGTCACGTGGTTAGAGAGGCGCCTATAGGTGAAGTTACCTATTGAAAGGGGCGTGACCTGTGGATCACGTGGGTGGTTAAGTTTAGGTCGAGGAACAAATTTAGATAGACCACGTGAGCCACGAGACCAGTAGTTAAGGGTTTTTTCCCCTAAGCTCTTTGGTGCGTGATATTTATAGCCGGGGGTGATGAGGAAATGGTATGAGGGGGGCCGCTTTTCTCTATTGGGAATGCATTCCAAGAGTGGGCTGAGGAATGGGATATTTTGAAGACGAGGTAATACTCATGTCTGTCTAATGGTCAAGGTGCTCATCAAGTTTTTGAGTAAAAAATATGCCAGTTAGTTGACCTCAATCTATACTGAGGCTGCGTATGTGTGTCTGCCACCTATATGACTGTCCTGTCGGCGTCAGTGTCCTTAATAAGGGGTTCGTACTGTACTGGAAGCTATCAAAATGTAGGAGATTCTTGGCTGCTGTTGGTGCACAGGTGCTCCGCAGAGTTGGGCTGGCCTCAAGGCACCCCTCAGATCAGTAGATCATTAATTTGAAGCGGAGTGAATCACAAGGAGAAGATAGCAGTTAATTAACCCTAGGATAAATTGAAATTAGCTTGGGGTGAAATTTAAATTTATCAAAATAAATAATTTAATTTCTATCCATTTTAGCCTCAACACATTTTATTTTTCTAATAAGTCCGACGTTTCGGCCAATCCGGCCATCCTCAGGGACAATCTACTTAATACAATTTTGGAATTACATGATTTAAAAACTCTAAATCCATGCAGGCTACTCTGCTCAGGTCAAAATAACAATTTCTAATTAGTCAATATTCACATTAAAACCAAAATTAAAATCATTTATCACAGTCACTAATTGTTAAAACTTAATCACATTGTTTAAACACAAAGTGAAGATTTATGGAGTTAGAGTTTTTAAATCATATAATTCCTAAATTGTATTAAGTAGATTGTCCCTGAGGATGGCCGGATTGGCCGAAACGTCGGACTTATTAGAAAAATAAAATGTGTTGAGACTAAAATGGATAGAAATTAAATTATTTATTTAAAAAAATTTACCAGTCTCAAGAAAGTGTTTAAGATTATAAATTTAAATTTATCTTCAGAAGTCACGTGACTAAAGACTGGTCCCTTATTGGGTTAGGTCAAGGCTAAAGTCTTAAGTCCAAAAAAGCTGATTGTCTACTTCGTCAGCATCGGTATTTTCTCCTTCCTGTGTAGGTATGTATGTAGCTGGAGTTTTTTTTTTTGTTTTTTTTAAATATTTATTTATTACTTTTAACAACTGTACATTATAATACTTTTAGTAAATCTGATCTAGGTTAAATTGGAATGTTACATGCGTGTAGGGAAACTACCCATTGGTAGCACTCTAATGACATTTTACATTAGCAGGTCTCGTGGCCATCTGTCAGGAATGGAAGAGGAGGCTAGATTAGAAACTAGGGGGTTTGAGTGGTTAGAGAGTTTATAATGGAAGGAGTGATATCTGGTTCGGGCTAGATCGGTTACATAGGGAACATTAAGATCTTTATGTATGATTTTAGTTGTGACAAAGTAAGGAGCATTGAGGATTTTACAAAGGACTTTGGATTGTAAGGATTGAATACGAGAGGAATTCGAAGGTTTAGTGGAGTCCCAAAGCTCAACTCCATATGTCCAGATAGGCCTTATTACAGTCATGTAGATCAGTCTTTTGTAATGTGTTGGAAGTTTAGACCGTTTGTCTAGTAAGTGCTGTAATAGTCGAAATCGACGTCTGGTGTGAGGATTCCAGGTTAATCGTTTGTCCAAATGTAGTCCAAGGTAGCGGATCTGTTCGACAGGGGTAAAAGTAATATCATTAAATGAAACTGTAGGGGAGTCAGTAGATTTGTAGCTGGAGTTAAAAGTGTTTAATTGAAACAAATTTCATTAGCAGGTAAAGCCAAGATTGTAGGCGATGGCTGTCATTCTTCAATTGCAAAATCACTGAGTAGCGCCTAAATTTAGAATTTGTAAAGGTATTACGCTTTTCGCTTTTTTCAATGTTGGTTGAAGAAATATTCCAAAGTTCTACGAAAATAAAGTATAAGTTAAATACTTCAGCCTTAGTTACCATGAGTCTATAAGAAAATATTTAGGACTATACGTACTGGTCCATACGTACTGGTCCATACGTACTAGTCCATACGTACTGGTCCATACGTACTGGTCCATACGTATTAAGTATTACTCTATTAGTGCTTATTTTATAATTTTTATTTATTTTTGTTATATTAGTTAAAAATTTGACTTTTTTAATTTTATCCTTATTTCTTCATTTAAATAGTTTGATTATATTCATTTTATATATATTTCTGTTTATACCATATAGAGACTTCATTTATATGCAATTTTTTATTTTTTATTTTGGAATGAATCTGACCATTTATCACTGTTGCCTATTGCACAATTGCAGTATATTTTAATACTTATCAATAAATCAAAAAACATTTACTCAGTTCTGCGCGTAGTAAGCAGTAAGAAGACGTAAATAGCATGATAACCTGTTTCTAAAGCGACAGTTGGCAGCCTAGACTGTTAAAGAGACTGTCACGACAGCTCTGTCGCTATAGATCTGGTATGATAGTTAAGGGCTACATACAGCGACAGTGAAGCTACTGTCACGTTGTCTAGCATTTAAGTTTAATCAACAAAATCGTTAAATGCCGTTTAGGGAAATTCGATTTTAGAATATTGCACTTTGGGTCAGTTATAACGAAAAAGTTGTTTTCATTTCCCAGGTACCACCCCCCCTCCAATATATGATTTTACTTTTTGTTTTCGAGCTAGTCTAAGTTATTTTGACCCCTGGGACCTAAAACCACCGTGATTCGTAAAAAATTCGAATTTGAAATTTTGTATGATTGCAATGCTTTCCCTTATTGTATATTCCATATATAGTGGAAGTAAAAATCAAATATGACTCGAACATGATTATTCACTCAATGATGTAAATATCATGATATATATCATGAGATAAATATATACAATAAGATGATACTCCCGAACTATACGGCAGTATTATCTTAATGTATTATGTTAGACATCGTATAGTAACGTATTATATATAATAGGTCTTATCCACTGTATTTCAACTGCATGTTGCTAACTTAAACAAATATCTAATCTTGTTTATTAACGAAAATTAAAACAAACGGAGTTTATAAGCATATATATCCAAAGAGAGAGATATAGGATGTAAACAGAAAATGTGGGCATTGTATTTTTAGCCTCCCGCCGGCAGAGTCCGTGAACATTTTTTAATCCCTCTATTTTCATTTTGTTTGCAAACGAATTTTTATACAAGGCTGTCCTTCAAAACTTCTCCCTAACACAAACATTAATTCTCGATTCTGGCCGAAATAGTTTTTTAAATCATTGGATTGAGGTTAAAGGTGGAGTGGACCATATTTGGAATATCTTCATATTTTCAGATTCATTTTTACTTTTACTTTAATTGCTATATGTGCATATTATTCGAAAATACAATTTCTTTTTCATATGCTAACAGACACTAAAGATATTCGTACATTTTGTACTAGATGTGTTCTCTTTCAAAAAGGTTGGCAGGAATTTTGAGTAAACTATCTCTGTCCGCTAAAGACCATCACAGTTTAAACTACGATTAGTGAAATCTTGGATAGAATCAATACTTATCCGTTGGGCCACAACAGTTAAGCTTTCTTAAGTTAAACTGGCAGTAAACTTTCTAGGCCAATAATAGCAAGTTAAACCGAGATTTAAAGCACTCTGCTATAGGAGGTAACCATGCAAGGAACCTTCTATGGTATAACCTTCAGTTGGATCTCATATCTAGCCAAGGTTTATTGTATTGTTCCGGTTCTTTCCAAATTCATTAAAATGGATGGAATAATGAAAAAAAAAGTATTTCGTCCTCGACTGTCAGTGGTCGGATAAGGATTTCCTTTAGCGATTTCGACTGTCACTAGTGGTTGTTGACCAAGGCGCTCGTAATTTCGACTAAATCATTTTCGGTTCCATTAAATGTTTGTTCAGCCAATGCTGGCCCACCTGTTCTCATCAAGTCCTGTTGCGGCCGCCTTCATAATTTCTTAATTTATAAGACGTCCTTAATTGCACGAGTTGGTTTGTGTTTTATTTTTCCTCTCTATTCCTTCCCAATTGTCTAGTACATAACATTAAGTTTTTAATTTTCGCTAATAATTATATATTTTTTTACCAGCCCTAAGAGAATTCCTCCCCTGTTATCCTCTAGGGAAGAAATTCGGGATTCTTTTGTTCTTGCTAAAATAAATATTGCGCTAATGAAATCAAGACACGTTTTCTAGTTTTATATTTATTTTATATAAGTTTAAGTTATTTAAGTTAACATAATCTTGACAAGAGACTTACATAGAAGCCACATAAAAGACTGAAACGACAAGAAACTGCTCGTAGATTTTTATTGCTACAACACCTTTTTGACAAACGCTCTAAACTTCCCATTCACTACAAAAAATTATTATACACTTACAATAATACGATAATCAGACCAATTTGGACATATGGAATTGAGCTCTGGGGCTCTACCAAACCATCAAATTCCTCCCGCATCCAATCCTTACAATCCAAAATCCTTGATGCTCCTTATTGCGTTACTAATAAACTCATTTACAAAAACCTTAACATCACATTCGTTGCAGATTTGGCCCAAAACAAATATGCTTCTTTTTATTCCAAACTCCTTACCCATCCTAACCCATTAGTTCTTAATCACTCATCCTTAGCAATCTCTAATAATCCCTGAGGCGTCTGAAAAGAAGGTGGCCACGGGACCTTCTAATTTAAATTGATGCTTGAAGTACCACCAATGGGTGCTTCCTTCCTAAGATTTTCAAGTGTAAATGAAACATTCCACAAATTTACTTATTGTATTTATTATTTATACAGCTGTAAATTACATTAAATAAAAAATAATTAATATAAAATAGGGAATTTTGATTCATTATTGTAGGCAGTTTTTTAAAAACAATAATTTGTTCCAGTGGATGAAATTTGGAATAAATTGAAAGAAAATATTTTATTATTTCTTCTAATAAATTATGATTATCTGATTAAACATAACTACAGTTTTATGTTAAGTATATGATAAATGGTACCTCAGCTGTGCGTAAGTAATGAAAAAACAAAAATTTGTAATAATTATGAACTTTAACCAATATTTGATTTGAATTTTTGAGAACACTAGCGTGATCTACAGTTCTCTCAGTTTCAGGTAACTATGGTAACCTAGTTAACAAAACTGTAGGCCAGAGCTAAGTTACCGAAGTTTTACTAAACATTCTTAGTTTTACCAGAGATTGGTAGAAACCGGCCTTAAATGTGCTAAATAGGGTCGTCTAAATTCTTTAAAAAAAGAAGTTCTTGGTGCTTCATCGATTCACCGGGATTCTATTCCACATAGTACAAAGAATAACTATTACATAAAAATTAACTGCTCTGAGGAGGAAACGATTAACGGAGGGAATACAAATTTATGATGAAAATTACGTTATAACGTTCTCAAGTTTTCTTGGAAGGAGCGATTTAATGATCACGGTTGGTAAATATAAAGGAACTTTTTAATGATAACTAGTTTAGAGTCGTTAAAAGAATATATTTGTTTACTGTCTCAAAGTACAGGCGGTAGTTGCTGCAATACTCAAATGCGGTTCTATTTTAGTTTATAGCCAAAGGCTGGTGTGAGGTGTGTAATATTTAAAACGAAGATGGTTCGGGAGCATTAAAAAAAAAAAAAAAAAACTCTAGTATCAATTAAACTATGAAATATGAGCACCACTTTGCAGGGTTTCATCAGGGCTAAAAAAGTCATGAATAACTAAAATAATATAATAATAATAAAGCAAGGTAATAGATAACACAAAGTGAATGTGAACATAGGTATGGCGAAATATGATTTATTTATTTAACTATTTTGACCAATAGGGGCATTTACACTGGGTTTACAAAGTTAGTAGATTACAATTGGCATGTTCAGAAAGTTATAATTACAATGTGAGAAAGTTATAAATTTACAATTACAATTAAAAGTGAGAAAGTTTCAAATTTACTACTACAATTACAATTACAATTACATATTTACAATCACAATTACATATTTACAGTCACAATTAGAATGACGTTGTGAGTAAATTGTTATATTAAATTATGCATCACGGAGTTGAGCTTTGGGGCTCCACTAAACCTTCGAATTCCTCTCGTATCCAATCTTTACAATCCAAAATCCTTTGTAAAATCCTCAATGCTCCTTATTTTGTTACTAATAAAACCATCCATAAAGACCTAAATGTTCCTTATGTAACCGATCTAGCCCGAACCCGATATTATTTCTTCCATAATAAACTCCCTAACCACCCAAACCCACTAGTTTCTAACCTTGCTTCCTCTTCCATTCCTGGCAATCCTCCAAGGCGCCTGAAAAAAAGATGGCCTCGTGACCGTATATTGTAAACTGTTTTTAGGGTTCTACTACTGGGTAGTTTCTCTACATGCTGTATGTCATATGTCATTATGATCAAATTTACTTGTTGTATTTTTTATACAGTTGTAAAAATCAATAAATAAATTTAAAAAAAAATTATGCATCTACTTATACATGCTGGGATTAGAGTTAGACTAGGTGTGATAATAGATATTAATGATTTTTAAAAAGTGAAAAAGTTTTGTTGTTGTTGTTATGGAATCTTCTCTCAACATCTGTAAATCTGAAGAGAACCGGTGTGATTCGTGTGCAATACATTCAATGAGAAGGTGCCTAACGGTGAGATCGTTTCTGCAGTAGCGACACATCGGTGCATTTAAATATGATTTAAGATATATGAAAATAACACATATTTTTTCAAATTTATTTATTGCCATTGACAACTGTGCATAAAATACCAGTAAATTTGAAGTAAGTTCATAATGGTATGATACAGCATGTAGAGAAACTAACAATTGATAGCACTCAAAAACATTTTAACAACATAAGGTCTCGAGCCCATCTTAAGAAAATAATATAAAAATTAAATTCAAGAAAAGAAAAATAATACGTACAGTGTAATTTATATATAAAAAAGAATTACAAAAGGTATTAGAAAATTAATTAAAACAGAAATTATAGCAAATAAAATAGTAGATAAAAGAGAAATATAAAAATATACCACACACTAAAAGACGGAAAATAATAATAAAATAAATGATTATTTTAGTTTATTTTGTATGTATATTTTTTTATCCTCCTCCAACATTTACTTTAAGCAAAAAAATACAAAAATGAATGTATTTTTGAGATCGTAGGTTGTTGTATTGTACAATGTGTTGTTTGTTGTGTTTTCGCAGTTAACGCCCTAAATAATGCTTCAGATGCTTTGATTTACTGAGAGTGGCTAATTGAGACATTGCCTTGTATTGAATCAACAGTTTTATCTTCCATAGCAAACAACAACATCTGTACAGGCAGTTTCAATTATTGCTAGCAAGGCTCTGTGAATCAATGTTGCTCCTGCGAAGAATAAATAACAGGGAGATGAATATTGTTTCTAATAATTCGGTTTACTTAAGTTTTTAAGAGATATAAATTTTGGGCGGAAATCTAGTTGTATTTTGTAGCAAGGTTGCGATAAAATGAAATTGTACGAGGAGAAGATGATTGAGGTGTGCGGTCTAAGTTGAAGTAACTTTATTTAATTGTGCCAACGTTTCGGCCAGAATTTCTAGCCTTCCTCAGAGCTAAGAACAGAACAAGATAACAACCAATGAATACAAAAAATATAGAATGAATAAGAATTTATTTACTGTATTCATTGGTTTTTATCTTGTTCTGTTCTTAGCCCTGAGGAAGGCTAGAAATTTTGGCCGAAACGTTGGCACAATTAAATAGGTTACTTCAACTTATTGTGTTTTATTTTGACCGCACCCCCCAACAATCTTCTCCTCGTATAAGTAAGTCATCCACGGTCAACTATCTCTCATCATTATAAAAATGAAATTGAGTTGGTTTATAAGGGATATTTGATAGATTTATTTATTGATAGATATTACAATCTGCCACACAGTTGTGGGCAATAGGTAATAGTGATGAATGATCTCATACATACTAAAATAAAAAAATAAATAAAATTTAAAAAAATAAAAAAGAAGAAAAAAATAATAAAAAAAACTCTCTTAAAATATATACAAACAAAAGAATAGACAAGATGAACAAAATCAAACTTTAAGTTGATTTAACAAAAAAAAGTAATTTTATTTTCAAATTCTGTACCATGATGGAGTTTATTTCTAACCTGCCGGATTTTAGTGTGAATATATTAAGAAATTTTTCTAAATTTATTATTTGAAACCATGACGATTGCAATAGTATCTTATGATCCACTAAAAACTAACGTTTTGCACCTAGCATCTCTCGATATCGTTTAATAACATCAGAGATAAAGTTTGAATTTCTCCTTCAGGAATTCCCCTCCTTAGGTGGCAGGAGTAGTGGATCAGTACTCCTAGAGTAGTGGATCAGTACTCCTAGAGTAGTGGATCAGTACTTCTAGAGTAGTGGATCAGAACATTCTAGTGCTATTTTAAGAAATGTCTATTGGATTTTTATTTCACTTTGTATTCTCAGGATTTCCTCCTTCCTGTAGGTACACAGATTTTCTTCCTCTCGTCGTGAGAAACCTACCTAGTTTCTGTAGGATTTGCTATCCCCTTCACGTACGTTGGCTAATTCCTTATGGAGTGAAGCTTCCATCATGTCATCATTCACGGCTAGATCTCGTTCTGTCGATTCTCCTGCATACTTTGATAACATTCAAATTTGTTGGTACCATTGGAAAGATGTATTATTTCTCTTTCTGATAATACAAATAGTGATTTTGCTAGATATAAGGGTTAAGAATTAAATAGACCCTGAACAAACCAAAATAATGTTTAGGCCATTCTGGAAGCCTATTTGTAGACTATTTATGTGTATCTATTAAATTCTACAACTCACTCTCTTTCCAAAATTATTCTTTTTGTATTATTTCTGTACTTTAATATTATGCACCATTGAGTTGTTATTGATGCTACCTAAATTGCGCTCTTTGTTGTGCTTGGAAAATTTTGATCCATAATAACTATGCTCGGAGGAATATAAAGGCGAACATTCCTATTAACCTTAATGTAAACCTTCCTTTCGTGGGCGTGGCCTTTTAGGTTTCAGTTTTAGTTTGAATTAGAGTATACATACGTGAGTTACCCTCACTGTTTTATTGATCTTCACAGATATATTTAATTTACCTGCTGCAAGATTGTATCTTACAAGTATATTTTAACTTCTTTTTTTTTATTCAACAATATAAATAGTATTTCAAGACCCAAAGTGCACATCTAAATTGAAACCAGCGTGATCTGACCTCACCAAATACATGGTCTTATATCGCAAATTCAAATTGACTTAGTAGTAACCAATTTGAGCCATATCGTATATTTGAACGTTCTTATGATATCATAGGAATTTGAAATTGGTTTGTCAAGTTTTATTACTTCAACAAAAGGTTGTATTAGATTTCGATAATTATTAAAAAAAATTATGATCAAATAGCATTAATTAGTGGGTAAATAATTTGTTAATTTGAAAACTAGTATTTAAGAGTTTTCGCGATACTAAACATATTTTTTTAATACTTTATTTGACTTACTTTAAATTTTAGACTTATTGTACTGACTTTTTAAAAAAGGTAGTACATGTTTTTGAAGATACAGAACAATAAAATAGAAACTAAAAATCTATTTTTAAAAATATTATAGATTTTCTATCGGCTCCTAGAACCCATTCATGCGAAAGGCAAAACTGCTAGCTCGCTAAAAAAAAAAAAAAAAAAAGGGGAAGAAATCTGGTTATTAAAAAAAAAAATGAAATACTTAATTATTGATTAGTGAAATTAAAGAATGATATATCCATTGCTTACATGAGGATTCATGCCAGTCTGTTTGTAGCAAGTATTGATATTAGGAACGCCTTAATTAATTAGTACTTAACGAGATGCCCGAAATGAAAATACTCAGCCCATTGGCTGCGGGCTGACGGTGAGAGCATAATTAGGGTTACTATGGATTGTCAAACCCAACTCCTGGACGGCTTGGAATATAGGGGGGAGGGATAGAGAGGTGGTGGAGGGGGTGATGATGGATAGAGAGGTGGTGGAGGGGGTGATGATGGATAGAGAGGTGGTGGAGGGAGTGATGATGGATAGAGAGGTGGTGGATGGAGTGATGATGGATAGAGAGGTGGTGGATGGAGTGATGATGGATAGAGAGGTGGTGGAGGGGGTGATGATGGATAGAGAGGT
>NW_027112396.1:117811-132669 GCF_000696795.3 Halyomorpha halys | reverse complement strand
GAGGGGGTGATGATGGATAGAGAGGTGGTGGAGGGGTGATGATGGATAGAGAGGTGGTGGAGGGGGTGATGATGGATAGAGAGGTGGTGGAGGGGGTGATGATGGATACTTCTTATTTTAAAATTTTCTAGGGGAGGGGGGGAGGAACCCTCCTGGCCTCAGCCTCCGTCTGCATTTTCTTCTTCCGTTGGTTCGCCGAAGCCGGTGGTGGAACTCTTCTCAATACAGGATATTACCCGACTGCTGATAGGCTAAGTAGATCCTGCACAAATTATCCTTTCATTGCCACTTGGAACCTCCCCCCCCTATAGATTAACTGTTCCGGACGCGGTGGTGGATCTCGGAATGTGCGGGATAATCCCGGACGACTTGTCTGCCAAGACATAAATCAATACTTTGGAGCCAGAGCCAGGAGAGAGAAGAGTGGAAAGTTTGTAATTTATTTAATAGTAGAGGATATAATGCTGTTAAGACGAGAGGAGAGACACAGCTGCTCTATGTCAGCCATATATCACCTTCTTTCCCTCGAGGACACCTAATTCCCGCCAGAAAATATATCCTAATACATTCACATCATTCGTATATCCAAGCATTTATTAATCTTTATTATTTATCGATTTACATAAGAAAGAATCGATTTTTTCTTAATTAGTTTTATTTCCATAGCTATATATTAGGAATTACGTCATATATATACTGGTACCAGGACCTACAGTTTTAATTAATCTGCGAAAATACGTTTTATTTCAACCTTTCTAACTTTTTACCTTGGAAAATATGTATTGCAAGTTTGGTAAATCATTTTTTAACTACATATTTTGTTATTACACAATACTATTATCAATTGCTTTATATATTATCTTTTCTTATTAATATATAATGATATATTCTTATTTTGTCCTTCATCATTACTATTGTTTTATTATTATATTTTCAATTTTAATTTTATGTAGGCATAAAATGGCACGGGTTTTGAAGGAAAAAAAATCAGATTTCAGATTTTCTTCGCGTGGTCTATTGTAGGCAGGATTCACTAGATATACACTAGATTCAAGTCCTATATCTTAATTAATGATAGCTCGGCTGAGACCGTAGTAAGCAATTTTTGTATTACAATTTTATTTAGTTTGTAAAAGCAATGAATAATTTTCTTCTTGTTATTGATCAATAATTTTCTATGTACTTTTAAACAATAGCAATTTCTGAATATCGAAAAAATAAATTACTCTAAAGGCATTGATGAGGTAACATTCGCATCGGGCTCAGTACGAGCTATCCTTCAATATTCTTGAAATAGCTCCATGTCACAGGAGACTGACTGACTGCAGTATTTTTATCCGCTATCCTTTAGCCATTCACAAAAGAACTTCGTATAATATATATCTAAACATAAATATAATATAATATATATCTGAATGCATAAAACTTAACATTTTCGATAAATTTGTATTTCAACTTGTATACTCAATGGATGTTGAACAGATTCGATACTTACGACTCCATCTTGACAAGAGACTTACTTGGAATCCACACACAAGACTGAAACGACAAGAAACTGCTCGTAGATTCCGATTGCTACAACACTTACTTGACAAACGCTCTAAACTTCCCATTCACTACAAACAATTACTATACACTACAATAATCAGACCAATTTGGACATATGGAATTGAGCTCTGGGGCTCCACCAAACCATCAAATTTTTTCCTCATCCAATCGTTACAATCCAAAATCCTACATAAAATCCTTGAAGCTCCTTATTACGTCACAAATAAACTCACTCACAAAGACCTTAATCCATTCGTTGCAGATTTAACCCAAAACAGATATGCGTCTTTTCATTCCAAACTCCTTAACCATCCTAACCCATTAATTCTTAATCTTTCATCCTTAACAATCCCTGATAATCCTCCGAGGGGTCTGAAAAGAAGATGGCCACGGGACCTTCTAATTTAAATTAATGTTTGAATTACCACCAATGGGTGGTTCCTTCACAAGATTTTCAAGTGTATATGAAACGTACTACATATTTACCTATTGTATTATTTTGTACAGTTGTAAATTACATTAAATAAATAATTAAAAAAAAAACTTGTAAACTTAACTATGTTTCATTCAGTAAAAATTGTTTTCGTAATTGAAAATATAGAATCCTGTCTTGTCATATAATAATAATTTAAAGAATTATTTTCAGTTATCCTGCCATTTAAAAAAAATGTTTCTGATGCTTCTAAAGTATTCCATCAGGTGGCGTTCACTGCATCTTTTTTGGTAAGATCGACCTACCGGAGGTGAAACATTATAAATTTTTATTTAACAGGTTTTTATATTTTCAAAAAACCGGCTTTAATGGCTTTGATTAAACTCAGTATATTAAGTGTTGCAAGAAAATACTTTTGAAGAATGGGTCAATTGCAGGTGGCATGGAATTGGTCAAGCTAGTAGATATGTGTGTGAGAAGCAGGTACCCTCGGGGTCAGGAAGGGCCAACGCCCTGAAACTAAATAGCCACCCCTGCGTGGAGTCCCAGGAGCCGGTGGAGAGCAAATTTCGCTAGACTTTCGGAGAGAGGGTAACCATGAGAGGCCTCTGGTTTGAATCTTGCAGAATAATAGCAGATGGAACAAGGAGCTACTTAGAAGGACTAGGTGTTAGCATCGGGGGTATAGAGGTCTTGGCGGAAGATATTACTATGGACTCTCTGGAGATCATACACTGTCACCTGCATGACAAGTAGCTCTCAGATTATTCATTGTTTTATTTTTTTAGTTTTTGGACCTGTCAATTTGTGTTTTACTTATTTATTCCCTTAACATATTTATTCTTTAAATTATTTCTTTTCACTAACTTATTTTTAAATCTGTATATTAGATGTTTTTTTTTTACATGTATTTATTTATTTGTTTTTCTGTAAACTGATGTAACTATTATGTCTTTGGTTTGATTTTACAATGCTATCAAATGATGAATTCGTAGCAAACGGATCACTGGAGAGGGGCTGAGAGAGTGGATAAGAGAGAATAAATTTGTCAATAAAACAAAATTGTCAAATGGAATGAAATTAGTAAATAGAAAAAAAAATTAAAATATTTGTATTTTGTTAGTAGAGGAGTATTGATTGTAAATATATCATGTAAATATATGTATTATATATATGTCCGATCATTGATTGATTGGTATGCTGTGTATTTTGGTAATGTAATGTATTTCTCTATCTAGATCTTATTTTAAGTGAAATAGTTTAACAGGGCTTAAATGAAAAAAATTTAAGAAGTACTTTTTATTTTGTGTATATTAAATAAATAAACATTTCTCATTGAAATTAGCAATAAATAATGAATACAAAATATTAAAAAATAGACAAATAGGAAAAATAGATACAGGAGTTCGAATCGAGAAACTGCCGATCTTGCCGGAATGCATGCAGAAGTAGTTAAACTACTGCATTCCCACCCCAAGAACTCATATGAATTTTAATAGCAACAGAAAATTAAAAAGATTTTGTTCAAAATTTTTGCCAAAATATATATATTTTTTATCAATATTATAAAAATAACTTAAACAAAGGCCGCACCAGATTTTGTATCCGTGACAACAGAGCTGTAGAATCGAGTCTTCAAGATTCGAAAGCTCTCTAGTTTTTATCTGGTGCACCAATTTTCATCTTTGTTTAAATCTGGATATAATGTATTTATAGAATTGATCTAAAGATGGAAATTGTACCTCTGAAACGTTTTTAATGTGTTATTTTATGTAAATAATTTCCTATAACAAGTTTTTATCGACTATTTTCCAAAAGGATTTTCCTGCTTTAAGCTCCTTTCCATCCTTATCTGCCTGATGCGATGAAGCTATCTATTAACCAATGATTAATCCTTAACTAAGGATCTTAAAACTAAATTATATTGAAATGGACTTTACAATTGGAAAAGTTGAATATATCTTTAAAACCGACAAGGTATACAATTTTGCTCTTCGTTTTTATTTCAATGCTAAAATTGGCACTAAATATTGGCCCGTGGCTGAGTCACTCAACTCACCTCCATCATTTTTCTTTCAAGAAATATTTCGACGCTGTAATATGTCATGTACTACTCTATTTTTGTATCTGATTTTTAAACATTTTTGATTTGATTTTAATTTATCTAGCACTGACTTTTTTTTTAACATTTAACATATTATAATATTTAAAATACAATAGTTTTAAATATTTATTTATTGGTATTAACACCTGTGATAACAATATATACAAGTAAATTTAAAGTTAGTTCTGCAATGACATGACACACGTGCTGAAATTCTACCCATTGATAGAACTCCAATAACATTTATAGAGGAAGAGATCACAAGGCCATCTTATTTTCAGACACTTATCAGGATTATCTGTTAATGAAGGGGAAATATGGTTAGAAACGAGGTGATTTGGAGGGTTGTGAAGTTTATCATAGAAGGATTGATATCTGGTTTTGGCCATATCGGCAATATATGGGACATACAGGCCCTGATCGATGAATTTTGTTGTAAGAAAGTTAGGAGCATTAAGGATTTAACGAAGGATTTTAAATTGTAAGGATTGAATTTCGATAATTTAGTGAAGCCCCACAGCTCAACTCCATAAATCCAGTGAGACCTTATTATATGCTAATAAGTCATTTTTTATTAGTTTTAAGTTTAGACCGTTTGCCTAGTAACTGTTATTATAGAGCATTTTCCTGTCTTGTATGAGGATTCCTAGTCAGTCGTTTGTTCAGGTGTAGTCCTAGGTAACGCATCTGTTCGACAGAAATAAGTGGAGAATTATTAAAGGATATTGTAGGGCAGGAAGTCATGGGTTTACGACGATGGGTAAATGTGATTTACTGGGATTTATTGGAGTTTATTTTAATACTTGAGAATATTGAATTTGAATTTAATATTTTAAGGACTGACCAGACAATTTATTTACTTATTGAATATTCGTCAGAATAGCAACCTCAATCTAAAATAGCGAAATATAAGATTACATATTTAAATTTTAAACTCAGACTGGATAGTAGATGTATTGAGTAGACCGACCAGCCCAGTTTATGAAGTGTTTGTTTCGTGTATACAGCTTATTTTCGACACTGTATATCCGATCCAATGTTTACTTGCATCCTGTGTTATTTCTGACAGTTTGGTTAAGTCTATTCTTACACGAAATTAAATAAACTGCTGGAGTGCAATTCTCACCACTGCTACGAAAGGAAATAAATAAACTCAAACAAATAAGTAGGGTTTGGGCAAAGGATTAAATATTGCTAATTTAATTTATTCAATAATTAATTTAATTTAATATAAATAAGAATCATACTAAAATTTGGCAAAGTTTACAGGCAGCTCAAAGCTTCTTTCGTATCCATTAAGAACATTAGGAAGGATATTTGGAAATTCTAATTTTTAAATTTTTGGACCGAAGGCGCAAGCTTAGCAATTTCGAGATTAAAAAATAACAAGGATTCCTCGCCGCCAACTTCGCTCTTATTTCCTCACCAATTTCGTTTTTTCTATTCAGCGTAGAAGCTAAATACTTACACTTATCTCCCTGTTCAAATGAATTTCCTCCTATATCTATATCACCGAAATTATTCACGTTTCTATTGCTAACTATATAATCAAAGAACACATAGTCGCCATACTGCCCATTTAATTTTTTCATCTTTTTACTAAGGCTTAACACCTTTGTAAGTACAGTATAAAGCAAGGCTTTGATGAAAAAATGAATGAAGAGAAAAGTTGGAGAACTTTGTGCTAAAACTTCATATGTATGTTAAGAAAGTTTGCCTCAATCTTATAAAATGATAAAACTTTATTAATAATTTTTTTTAAAATTTCTGTTATTAATATGGATGAGCTAGTAATAATGTAATTTGTTTACATGAGAGTCGATACAGGACTACAATGGTCTAATACTATATACAGACTAATCATTCAGAGTGTTTCTTCTAAAATTGTACATAATCTTTGAGATAATTAATCTACCTGTGAATAATAGCTTTATTTACAAAATAAATGGTGGTGGTAAAGATGGTAAAAATATTTATTTATTAAATTATTGCAGTGTCGTATGTATAGTATGATATGTGTTAATTTGTTTTGTAATTGTTTTGTTTTGAGCTTACTGATGGGGCGATGGCTCCGAAAATAAAGAAAGATATTATAGTTAATAGAGGAGTTATTTACTTCAAATCATTAAACGAGAATAACAAACAGCATGAAAAATGGAAAAGAAGACAAAAAAAATATGTTGGAATTGTTTGTTATAGATTGTCCACTTTCATCGCCCTCCGTGGTGGCGGCCGCAAGTGTTAGTGCTTTTGGGACAGAAAAGGATACACCCAGATTATATAATTTGTTTGTAATATTTGTCATACAATGTCCTTAATATTTACATCATCAGTTTAATATCATATTCCGAAATATGCTATTTCGTTGCTTTGGTACGGTAATTATGCCTCCCCGTCGTGTTCCGTTAATCAAGATGTACAAGATGTTGCGAGAATCTGAGGAGAATATACCCTGTGCTCGATGGCCGAGAGAGATGTAATTGGAAACAGACAGCTACGTCATTGGATGGTAAACAGACCGGACGCCTCCAGAAATAGAATGAGTATTGTACTCCGCTCTCTGCCGGCGCACAACTTCCTCTCCATAACCTAATGAGCCTTTGGCGGGTGCGGTCTGCGCATTCAGCAGCCACCTTCTGCACTTCAACTTTTGTGTAAATTGGTGGGCTCTCTAGTTATTGCTATTTTTGTGATTTAAAAAAAAAAAATTGAAAGACCTGTGAAGGTGAGATTATAAAAAAAACTTTAGCCCTAAAAATTCATATTTTAAAGTTCCTCAAGTGAGAATAAAGAATATAAATTTAGTTGCAGCCAAGAATACAAAAATTTACCGAAGCCGTAATGTCATGGGTAAAAAGTGTTATTGGCTTTTTCAGTTCAAATTGGACGCCTGTTATATTTTTACGTTCCCACCCTTTTAGTAATTCATAGTTTTTTTTTTATTTATCCATTGTTTATTATTTCTAACAATAACAATTTTTTTTTTTCGTTTTGATTTTAACAAAATTAAAGACATTTTAGAGGAAGATTTTTTTTTTAAAAAATCCATATTTAAGCCCTGTAAAATTAATTTAATGAAGATAAGATCTATCTAATAGTAAAGAGCATTTAATCAAACATTGACGTACCAGGTTTATTCAAAATATGTTGTGATGTTTTTTAGTTTTAAAATATTTTTTATTTATTGATAGATATTACAATATGCTACACAGTTGTAGGCTATAGGTAATAGTGACGAATGGTCACATTCATACTAAAATAAGTATAAAAATAAATAAATAAATGAGAAAAAAAATCTCTCTTAAAATATAAACAAACTGAAGGATAAACAAAATGAACATAATCAAACTATGTGTATGAAAAAATAAATAAATAAAATAATATAATCTCTAGTCACATTTACACTCTAATATACAATATTTACACAATCGACCTGAGGATCCCTGAGCTCACTCTATCTCCCAGGTGTGAGGGGTAGAGCAGAGCTCAAAAGATAAGGCTGAGCAAGTGCGCTAAAGCTACAAGCATTCGACTTGAGTCCATTTTATTATTATGGTTATTACGTTGTTTTTGTTCTTAGCCCTGATGAATGCCTGAAATTCTGGCCGAAACGTTGGCACAAATGAATAAGTTTTTACTTAACTGCATATATAATCCACGGTGAACTAACTCACCACTAAAAATAAGGTATGTGTTACGTTAATAAGTAAGTTGGAAAGTTAGAGGCCATTTTCTCTTTTTAGTATACTTTATCATCATTCATTGATATAATACCGATTCACACGTTCTATAAAACATTCTAAAATTAAAAATTTGCTGGATCAATATTTTCCATAAGGTTTTATTGCAGTCTATTGTCATCATCATCAACATGTGGATAGGGCATAGAGAAATGATGTCACTTGACATTGCTGAGTGTGGCTGTGGTCAGTCGTTGTGCTTCAATATTGTTCTCCTTCTGATTGGCTAAGAGTTGAGCAATATCAACTAAATCCTCGCAGCTAAGTAGAAGTCCGTGTCCCGAATTTATCCAAAGAGAATTTGTCCATTTCCGTGGCTTTGATGGCTGCACTTGGTCGTCTGTTTTCTTAACAAGCCCGCATATTCAGAAGCTGTTATAAAGAGAGATAGGGGTGAATTGTTCATTTCAGTTTCATATATTATAAAATACACGTTTTGAATTAAAAATATCAAAGTGGATTGCAGACCTCATTATTACACGCAGTCTATATATTTAAAAAAAAAATAAAGTCCACGCGTGTCGGGAGACTTCACATTATAAATTGCTGTCACGTAAGTAGGATGTTGTTTCTGTAACTTCAAATTATTAAGAGAATTACCTTAATTCTTTTTATCCAATTTATCTGGTGTTTTTCGAAAGACTATGAAAAAACTTGAATCTCACTAGAAATTGAAATATAAATGTTTTGACTGAAGCAGTTTTGGATTTCTATTAAGTTAAAAATACAATAAAGGAACAATATATTTTATACCGGCCTGGAACGTGCCTCAAATAAAGGTTCTGTGTATATATTGCTCACCGCTCTCCAAATAGGAGTATTTATTTATTTTGTAAGGCGGTGAGGTTTATTTACAAAAGAATTTTGTTTTATCTAAAGCCTACAACTGCAAATAGTTTGTATTTTAAGCCACTTTATAAGGGATTTGTAAATATATAACACATCTCTCAACAGACAAGGTGATTAGAAATAATTTTAGAAAATGTAGAATGAGGAAAGTCTGACGGAATCTGGAGTTGCATTCTGTTCGGTGAAATATAAAAACGAAAAACCTTAAATTTAGGAACAAATTAAGAAAATGAAAAAGGAAAATATTTTCATAAAAAAGAATATCTTTGACATGCACTAAATGAATTATATTTTATAGAACACTTAATTAGAATTTCTGTAACAAATGTCTAATGATAGCATTTTGCTACTCTTTTTTATAAGTTTTTATTTTTTCGGAACTTAAAACACTCAAAATTGCGTGACAGATTTTATATATGTTGCCCACAATTGGAAAAAAAGGTAAATTAAAAGAACAAATAATTATAGGGGGAGAAGTGGGGGTAGAGTTGTTAGGGTAACAAAACTGCAGTCAGGTAGAAATTAGTCCCTTTTTAATCTTTGTTAGTAATCTATTCAAATTATTTTAATAAGTAGCATTTCCTAATAAACCAATCTCACTTTATTGGAAAATTTAAAGATAATTTAAAACAAGAATATATACGAATAAAAACAAGACAAACGTTAGAAAAAGAAACAAATATATGTACACATTTATAAATGAAAGGATAATCTTGTTTAAATTAAAATTATCTCTCTACCACTAAAAACCATGAATTGTCAGGGGTGCAGTACTTTGTATGGGAAAACTGTTACGGGACCTACGGTCGTGCAAGGAGGGGATTTAGTCCGAATCATGCTCGACCGGGATATTTTTACCCAACTCACTTTTTGAGGCTAGATGATGTCCGCCGCATGTCTCTGGAACCCGAAGACCTGACTCACGGCTACAATAAAACAGGAAATAATTATCTGCCAGAGCCGGAACCGAGTCCTTTGGGTTAGTTGCACAGTGCCTTACCACTGAGCCGCCTACTTCCAATCTTCTTTAAATACATTAATATTAATATAAAAAAATAAAATTATAATCTGTGAAGACTAAAAAACAATTTATTACTGTAATTATTCCATCAGCTTAACTATCATGTTCCTTTTAATGAATTCAAATAATACGTTGAATAAAACTATCCTTGGCTTTCTCAATTAGTTGTTGATTTGTTCTAATCCATCAGGCAAACACTGACGGTATCGGCCATTAGTGCCCCTCAGGTCTGGAACAAGAAGTCCTTTTCAGTAGAAAATAGTATTCAATACAAAAACAGGACAGGAGGGACTTCCTTCAAGCATCATAGGTACAAGCTCACAATCTTACATCTTAACAAAGTCGGGTGTATACAAGACAAAATCCTCTCGACTTACTAATGTTGTGATTAACTGTCTCATTTTAAACAATCAAATTGTTCTCATTCTTCGTATTAAATTTTCAATAATAAACTTAAAATGCAAACGTTTTATCCTAAATAAAATTCAACTAATTATTTTACGAATATATATTACAAATAAAAAATGAAGATAAATGAATCAGCCTTTACATAAATGAATCTCAATTAAATTTTAAATTTTTTGAAAAAATTACAATCGCTGGTATTTAAAACAAATGAACATTCGAGTACAACTTAAGAAGGGTATAATTTGTAGCCTACTTATGATCAGAGATATTATAGCAAACAGTAATGATTATATGTTTATAATGATGAAGATGTATAATTCTTCTTCTGTTATCATCGAAACACAGTGGTTGGTGGTCAGCATATTATAAAAAAATAAATGTTCCGAAAATAGAAACAGCGAACCTGTCCGCAGTAAATCCTGTCAGTTTCCGGACTTCCACATTCATGAATGATGGAGAACACAAAGGAGTCATAGCTTCCTAGGTATAGGGGAAAAAAACATTTAACATACGTCTCCATAAAAATAGCGCTTTTGGACTAAGGCCAGATATTATACATTTTATCCATGAGGCTAAATCCCCTTCGTTAAGAGTAGCCTCGAAAAGTCTTGGAATACGTTTTGGACAATGGCATTTTTTTAAGGAAAAACAAAAAAAAGAACCAAAGAGATGAAAAAAAAGTAATGTGGTAATGTCGTATACTACTAATTTTTGTTATTATTATTGTATACTTGTATAGGTCTATTTGTCGTATGTCGTATGTGTGACTAGCAGTCCAATCAACTAGGGCAGCATAACTTTGTATTTTAATAATAAAGTTTTCCTCCTAGAAATTACCAATAGTTGAACAGTTTGTGTTGGGTGTTATAGACAAGTAGGAGAATAACTCATTCCGATCACACTCATATAATGAGTAGAACCCATTTTCATTTATGTTTTATTTATTGTTCATACTAATTAACTTTATTTATTCAACTTTGCTCGGTAATGTTCTTTTATTTTTGAATATGCAAAATTTTCTGTAAAAAAAAATTTTTTTTCCTTTGTAATTTTATCCTTTATTCTCAGAAGAAAATAAACAAAAAAGGAAAAATAACAAATTTATATTAAAAAAATTTTAATTTTCAAGGACTCATTATTTGATATAAAAAAGGTTTTAGTTGACATTGCTATTCAAGAAAATTATAAAAGTACATTTTTTCAATTCTACAAATATATTTAATGGAAAGAAACTTTTTTAGATTTTTTTTTTAATTTTCCGAAAATTGAAACAATATGAGAATTGAAAGAAATTTTGAATAGATTTTTATAAAAATCAAAAACAATATTTTGAGAATATTGAATATACACAGAAGGCACAATGCTCTGTTTGGGATAAATTAATTTTTCTACGGAAAAGTTTAAGTAGTTTTGAGCACTGGATGAAAAATTGTGTTGCCCTTAAAGTTAACTGAGACCTTCATGCCCGTAGTATCTATCGAAAAATCAATCAATAATAAATAACGATAAAGAATATTTGCAACAATTTTCCGATATAATTTTATCGAAATATCGATATTTTGTTTAAAAAAGAATATAAAATTTAAAACTAAATTATCGATGTTTTAATTTAATAATTTCATATTCATTGGTTTTCAGTTTTCTATTATTTTTAAAGAAAATATCGATATTTCAATATATTTAATTTATACAAAAATATACTGGAATATTGTTGCTCATATTCCATATTGATATTACATCATAAGAAAATATCGAAATAATGAATAAATAATAATATCGATATTTTGTTTGAAAATAATACAAAGGTTAAAAATGGAATATCGATATTTTATTTTGATAATTACATATTTATTTCGATATTTTCTATTGTTGTAATATTGATAAGGTTTTATTTTATTTTATCGAAATATAGATATTTCTTTTAAAAAGACTAGAAAATTGTATCGAAAATTTAAAACTGAGTTATCGATATTTTAATTGTCAATTACCAATTGATTTTTTAATTTTTAAACTAATTATTAGTTTTTATTTTTAATGATTAAAGTAATTAATTCCCGTACGATAGGAAAACAAGGACGAATCGGTTCATAAATCAGAAACTAAATTTGGTAATTCTCATTAGTTGTCCCAGGAACTAAAATGAGGCTAAATTGTTTAGAAAAAAAGTTGTCATAATTGTTCACAATATTTTAGAGGGTTGTAAATTTTAATTCTGCTTCTAGTTAATATATATAAAATGGAATGGTCCGAATCATTTTACACAATAAACGATAAGAAAAAAGGTTATAAACAAAATAAAAGGTTTTTGGTGTATAGCTCAACTTTTTCTCTCTTTTTTTTTGGTTTTTGATTATATCGCCAACAAATAAAAAAAAAATGATTGAAATCTGACAATTATACATTGAACTTTTCAATTATATTATTGGAAATCTGAAATTTTGGCAGGTTCTGTCAGAAATTTGTTTATTTTTTATTATAACCCTAATGATATGTATTCCAGACTATTCTAAAGATCAATAGAGTCATGTATTTAGTTTTTAGGTGTTTACTAGACCAATATTTTCAATGAAACAATATCACTGAGACCGGTGATTAAAATAAGTATACAATGTCAGATACTTTATTTTTGTTTATTTATAGGCGCAGTGAAACCTGTTGATGAGAAACGATCATTTTAAGGGAAACCTCTATTTGTAGGACAATTTTAAATGTACGGCACTGTTACATATGAAAACAATGTGTTTGAAACCTGTTTTAAAGGAACCCTCTTTGTGGATAATGTACTCCTAAATTAGCCGAAAATGGTTTTTAATATTTAATGCATTAAGTAATATTTGTTTTCTCATTTTACAAAAATAAAAAATTCCTTTTTTAGTTAACAACCTTAAAATCTGTTAATAAGATAGACAGAAAAAAATAATATGAATAATTGGAACAAACTTATGTCCATTTTTTGTGGGAGTAGAATCAGAAGAATAATTTACTGAAATCAATGATCTCTTCACCATATCGACCCTCTTTCAATGTTTTTTCTATGCAGCTGGTAATATTTCTATTGTGTTTTTTGATTGTTTGATACTGGCTATACTTTGGAAATTTGAAAGTCTAATCATTTACACACCTGATGATTGAAATTTTGAGCTGACATTATTTGTATATATGGCATACATTTGTATAGGGTGTTTTTTTGAGCCCGATAGAACTTGAAATTGTAAAAAATAACACAAAAAATTAAATTGTAATCAAAATTTTTTTTTTATTCGAAAGATCAATACGTGACATTAACATTTGAAAATGATTTCGGGCATATGGGCACCGCGGCTGTTCTTGACGAAGCGCATTCTGGCGTCCAATTTTGGCCGTATGTCACGAATAACACGAACAATGCTGGCCTCCAAGGCGTCAATTGTTGCTGGTTTATCAGCATAAACCAGTGACTTCACGTAGCCCCACAGGAAATAATCGAGAGGTGTCAAATCGCACGACCATATGCGGCAATTTTGCTTATTAACAAACCCGTTAAGCCAAAAATGCGCCTCATCGCTGAACACAATTTTACAGAATGCGCTTCGTCAAGAACAGCCGCGGTGCCCATATGCCCGAAATCATTTTCAAATGTTAATGTCACGTAATGATCTTTCGAATAAAAAAAAAAATTGATTACAATTTGATTTTTTGTGTTATTTTTTACAATTTTAAGTTCTATCGGGCTTAAAAAAACACCCTATATATGTTTAATTTTAAATAAATACAATAATTGATATCAAACTTCGTATTCATTCAAACTATATTCAATCTCAAATCCAGCAATAGCCAAGTATTTCCGGAACAGCAATAAATATGCATGAATATATATATATCAATTGAAGGGCTTGAGGAAAAAAAAATATGACGAGCCACATGATGTAAGTTTATCTTTAGCACTGGTTCGAAAAAAAATTATTTAGTGTTTTATCTAATCTGTATTTTATAGTATTACAATTAGGCAAGCTAACAAAATACTCGTAGATAACTTTTAGAGGAAACAGAGAAGTACAAAAGTCTTCCAAATTGTGGTTTGTCCCTTCGTTGCCCCAAACCATTGGCTGTGCTACTTCGATTGATGTATGTCCACTTTTCTTTAGTGTTCCACAGTCTGTTAGCATTTAGTGCGCCATTCATTAGAAATTCCTCTCGTTCAGAAACAGTATTGGACAGCTTGAAGTATTGGACTTGAAGCTATTTTTCATATGGCTTCCACTACAATCTCTTCTCTTCGATGTATGAGATACTGTACGGTACCATCACCGATAAATAATTCAGTTTCCTTTTTTAAATTTAATATTTCGTTCTTAGTCTATTCAGTTATCAAGAAATAAGATGTTTATTTCAAACCTTTTCCAAGTAATCAGAGATAAAGCCTTGCAAAAAATGAAACTGGAAAATTTAAATGTAACACATTTAATATCCTATGCAATGTTTTGTGTTTAAAATTAATAAAACTGTAAAAAAAAAAAAATAATTAGTTGAATTCAATAAAATATATTTTATAATGAAGATTAAAAGTTAATAATAATAAGTTGAATTCAACAAGATATATCTTATAACGATGATAATAAGTTAATGATAACAAGTTGAATTCAATAAGACATATTTTATAATGAAGGTAATAAGTTAATAATAATAATTATGAGAGATAGTTGACCGTGGATGATAAATGAGGAGAAGATGGTTGGGGGTGCGGTCAATGAAACACAAATAAGTATGACTAACTTA
>NW_027112396.1:105168-116619 GCF_000696795.3 Halyomorpha halys | reverse complement strand
TAATAATAATAAGTTGAATTCAATAAGATATATCTTATAATGAAGGTAATAAGTTAATAATAATAAGATGAATTCAATAATATATATCTTATAATGAAGATAATAAGGTAATAATAATAAGTTGAATTCAATAAGTTAGATTTTATAATGAAGATAATATGTTAGTAATAATAAGTTGAATTCAGCAAGATATATCTCATAATGAAGATAGTAAATTGAATCCAAGAAGATATATCTTATAATGAAGATAATAAGGTAATAATAATAAGTTGAATTCTATCAGTTATATTTTATAATGAAGATTATAAGTTGAATGCAATAAGATATAGGAAGAAGATAGTTTACCGCATGAAGTAGATTGTAGGAAGATATTCCGGGTGGCGGTCAATAAAGCTATCAAAATAGTTAAAGAAAACAATTGACTGTTAACCAAGGTTTCGCCAATTTTAACCAGGTGTGATATAAGTCCACAATATCCCCTTTTACATATTATTATACCTCAGCTATATACATGATATCTACACCACTTATCTGTTGTACCTTATACATCTACTTCTCTACCATATTGAAATTAGTTTTTATGAGAAGTCTCCTACAATGCATGTGTTTAGATCTATATTGAGATCTTATATTACACCTCACATTTATTAGTAACTTGCCTCCTATCTATCAACATGTATATTTCCTTATATTGTTATTATTAATATTTTATTATTTTTAGTTTTTTTTGTATACACTTTATAAACTTAAGAATTGTTTTGAAATGTTATTTATTTTTAATGTTCTGTTAATTCCCTAATGTTTATATCTTGTTTTCTTATTTAGCCCTGACAAGGTGGGGAAGGGGGGGGGGGAGCAAACGTTGGTTAACAATAAATAGTTTTCTTTTACTAATTTGATACCTTTATTGACCTCCACCTGGACTATCATCCTCCAAGTAATAAGATATATTTTATAATGAAGATAATAATTATTAATAATAAGTTGAATTCAATAAAATACATTTTATAATGAGGAGACGCTACTTCCATGATGAAATTCCAGTTTAGCAGTGTACAATATAGTTTTCTTTAAACATCCACTAGATCATTCTTTAGTTTAGTTTCCTCTCTTTTCAGCCGGCAATAACAAGTATCTTATTAAACGAGATGGCTGGCAGATAGAGAACTTTTCTGATAACTGAAGAAATAAAGTTATTTCCAGAGTAGGAATTGATTAATATTTTTGTTGTTTGGTGAGAATGTTGCAATAGGCCACGTGTTGAGCCGCAATCTGCAACATAATGGAGTATCGACCGCGGTTATCAGATCGCCTCTCTTAATAGCCTTATCCTTATCTCCTGTCTTCTTGTAAATATCAACAAGTAATATCTTTCTATATATATATGTATATTACTTAATGTTACGGTCAATTAGTTATTATAAAGGGTTCTTATATATTAGGCAGTCCGAAGGTTGTGGGCCCAAAAATAAAAAGTAAATTTGAATTTTATTCATTTTTTTTTATAAAATAGAATAGAAAAAATGTCTTTGTTTACACATCGCAAATTATATTAAACAAATAAACAATACTAGTATTGTAAATTTTAATTCTGCTTCTTGTTTATACATATAAAATGGAATGGTTGAAATCATTGTACACAATAAACGTTAAGAAAAAAGGTTATAAAAAAATTAAACGTTTTTTGATGCATGGCTCAACTTTTTCTCTTTTTTTTTTGGTTTTTGATTATATCGCCAACAAATAAAAAGAAATGATTGAAATCTGACAATTATTAGCAAATATACGGTATACTGAACTTTTCAATTATATTATTGGAAATCTGAAATTTTGGCAGGTTCTGTGAGGAATTTGTTAATTTTTTATTATAACCTTAAGGATATGTATTCCAGGCTATTCTAAAGGATTATTAGAGAGGTCATGTATTTCATTTTTAGGTGTTTACTAGACCAATATTTTAAATGAAACTATTTCACTGAGACCGGTAGTGAAAGTGAGTAGACAATGCCAGATATTTTATTTTTGTTTATTTACTGGCGCTGTGAAACCTTTTGATGAGGACCAATCATACTAAGGGACACCTCTATCTGTCTACAACAATCTACATTACTAGTATTGTTAAAGTTGAGCATGGCTGCCAGGGGAATATTCTTAAACACCCTGATTAATGAAAATCTGTTATTACAAATTTTCTTTAATCCATATGCAAAACTAAATTATCCCATAATTTACGTTTTAAAATATCTATAATTTTTTTTTCAATATAATTACATAATATTTGTTAATCAATAAATGATCCACTGACTGAGATCGACCAGCGTATTACAAGTGCAAACTACTTGTCTCTGTCAAGAAGACTGATCCTGAAAAATCTCAATTCTGAAAATAATGCCATGATAAAGCCAGCTCTGATATAAGGTTACGAGACAGGCTCTAACAGGTACCCTAGAGGGCAGAATCACAGAAAGTCCTCCGTACAATTACAGGAGCGATCTGGGATCATAGCTTTAACACGTGGACCAGAAGAACTAACAGTGAACTGCCTGCGGAGTCTGGTTAGTCCATATCTCATGATATGAAGGCAAGGAGGTTAAAAGATCGGAACATGAGGCTCGAAGCAATCCATCAGGGCCCTGTTTCATAATAAACCACAAACTAATAATATTAGTCTTGTCGATTTACCTTAATACAATTACACTAACTTGCACAATAGGAACTTTTGTTGAAGGAAGAAATTTTAACTCCTGTAATACCTCTATTATAAAAAAAAAAATTATTAGAGTAATTACCACGTTTTTTCGATACTTGTATTTTAAACTAATACTATTAGCTTCCTTAATATTGCACAAAGCATATGCATATCTTGCGTCTTTTAACCAAGGTTTACAGTATAGGTTAAAAAGTTCACCTCTAGCCTTTAACACTAATTTTTTTCCTTTAAAAAAATCAAAGAAGAAAAAATAAAAGTACATTAACATTCAATCAGCGATAAAAGGGCACAACAAAGTAAAAAATCAACAGTTCTCGATAATATTAATTTTTCATAATTTTTGAAAGTATAAGTGGAGTTTGATTTCTGAATGCATAAAAGTTGCATTTACAATGCATGCATGGTCCTAATATGGAAATGTCGTAACATTTTTTACATTCTTTGTAAGATTAAAAGGTTCTTCACTTACATACCAGTATGTTTATTTAGTGTAATCACATATTTCATTTTTTGCTACAAATTTTGTGCATTGTTGAATACCAATATTTGAAATATGTTAAGGGAAAGTTTTGCGAATCGATTTTTTGATGGAATACATAATTTGAGGGTTCTTGAGTTCCAATAATGTGGCCTCGGAAAATGGTCTGTATGAGTATACCTGATCAAACTAGCTCAAAAAAGAAAATTCATATGAAACTATGATTACACATTCAAGCCGAGTATATGGCTGGGACGTGACGGAAACCTTTCAATAAAATCGACCGACTGAAAATGCCATTTTATAGAATGGATTTTTACATTTTTGGGATTTTCCTCACAAGGCTCTAACGATTTTTAATTAAATTAGTGATAAATGAGTAATAAATTAATAGATCTTTAATATCAGATAGCTTGAATGTAACATGGCAATTGTTTATCTGCCCTTAAGTACGGAATTAAAAAAAAAATTCTTATAAAATACCTTTAATTTTGATTACTAAAAAATAAACCGTTCTAATTGTTTAATGAATAACTAAAACAACAGAGGCATCCCATTGAGGATTGAGAATGCTACAACACATTAAGACTTCCTTATCTTTGTTAAACTATCGTATCGTATTCTTGTCAGGAACAGAATTTATAACGGTGATTCTTATCTCTACAACTTCATAAAAATTAAAAGTTGTTGTTTATAATATTCGTCTACCTTGGACATTTTTTTTTTATTTCTCGAAACTTCTGAACGAGCAGACCAATTTAAACAATACTTGGGGACTTGAGGGAGGGGGGGGGAGGGAGGAAAGTGAAAGTTGTGTGATGCTCTCCGCACCAGATTTCTTTGTTGTCATGGAGATTTGAATAACACGCTTCACTTGTACCAAAAGTTATATTTCATTTTAAAGAGCCGATAATATCTTTTGAAACTTCAAAGAACCTTAGTAAGAGGCTTGAGCAAAGACAAACTTTAATATCAGGATCAAAGATGCTGACGTAGCTTAGATTGGTTTAATGTCCTGAAGAGCCGAGATTGTGTTGGTTTACTTTGTCATAATACGATGTCCTGAAACGCATTTATATTTTATATAGACTTTTTTTTAAATGTTTAAAGGTATAAACGCTCAAAGGTCCTAGAATTCAGGATTTGTATTTTTTATTTTATTTTTTTAACTTAACTTTATTCCCAGCTGCCAAATGAGATGACGAACAGTAAAAGCGAAGTGGTGTGGTGCTGTGGGGAGCGGTACCCACGCCACCTCTTCTAGGCCTGATATAAAATTTAATTATTGCCTGATAAGATCCATCATCCAGCTCCTCTTCAGTCTTCAAGGGATGTTATTCGGGCATGATTACTGTGGCCACTAACGAGGGGGTTAGAATGTCCGTTTCATTGCTATGCTATAAGCGTTTGTGGTCGCAACGGAAGTGTTCGTTAACAGTGTCAGTGTATAAAGTTATATCATATATTCTATATGAACCAAGTCTAATTAACCAGAATATTTTTGACTGAAATATTTGAATTTTGTTAAGGTGAGTCTTTTTCGCTACCCCAAATATTTGTGATGCGCAGGTCTAAATTGGTTTTAGTGAGTGAAATTATTCAATTTCTGTCCAAGTATGATTTTTATTGTTCCGCAAGGAATGAGAAAAGTAGTCTTAACTTTTGGAATTGTATCTTATTTTGATATTTAGCCTCATGGTCCATGTAGCTATACATAATAAAATGTATGTTGTTGTTTGTTAGTTTTGAAAGGGCTATAAAATGTATGTTTTCATCAACAAACAAAAACAATATATTATATAGCTTCTTCAATAAAAAAAATAAATTGAAATAAATTATATTTTAAACCATCTTTTTACAAACTACGACCAAAAAGTCAACTAATAAAAAAATAAACATTTTACAATCAAAGAAAAAAAAAATTAAATAATAAATCCATGGAAATAATAAATTGATTTTTTGAAATTAAAATATTTTATTATTATTAAATGTTCATCTATAAAATTATTTTCTACAGATTTTAGTTGCAATTTAATGTAAAAAAAAGTTTATTATAATATAATTTGAACTCGGGATCTTTAACAGGTCATCCTGTGATGTCCGTCAAGTTCTATGATCTGTGGGCTGTACCGCGATGTCCCTGCGGGCTGAGCAATAAATGTGGCAACCATAAGAGGCGATCGAACCCAGGTCGATTCTATGTCACGTGCTGATAAGTGACGGATGACTGATTGGGGGGGGGGTTAATCTAAGTTCCTAGCCTTAAATTGTAATACATTTATTGTATAAGAGCTTAATTCTTATCCTCATACTACATTAAATGTAACATTGCAACATATAAACAATATCTTTATAAGAGCGTATACGAACGATTGACTATAATAATAAATACAAAATATATAGCACAGTTGTATTTTTATTTTCGTTTCACACCACATAATTTGAAAGTTCTGTTAACATTGGCACATCAAACTTAATAAAGTTTACAATTAAACCACATCCTCTCCAAATTCGAGACTTAGAACCCAAAAATCGAATTAAATAGTAAAATCCGTTCCTCTCCCACTTTCCTCATGTTATCCTGGTTTCTTTCAGAAATCAGTAAAGCAAAAAAAAAATAACTAAGGACAAGATTAACATTTTAGAAAAAAAGAAGCGTTAAATTAAGCTATAAATTTTGGATGAAGACGACAGTTAGCCGAAAGCCCTAACAAAGAGATGAAGGGAAAGGCGATGCCTTGTTTCCTTTTTACTTTTCTTTTCTTTCTTCTCTTTTTTAAACTTTGAAAGATTGAACAGTCCTAAATGATAAGAAATTTTTAAAAGTTCGGCTTTAAAGTGAGACTAAACGGCCTTGCTTTTCTTATGTATTACAACGGTTAAGCAAAGTTTTTTTTTGTTTTGTTATTTTGAATGTTATTACATTGTTTTACAAGTTTTAATTAAATTATTTATTTTTTAATAATTGTTTTTGTCTCTACTTCAAAAGGTCATTAGCGTCAAATATTCAAATAAATTGTTGTATTTAGGAATTAGGAACAGAGTGGCCATTTTAATCAATGATATAGCAATGATAAATTATTATTATATTTATATCAATGATAAATGTAATCATGGAAGATTATCCATTAATATCCTCAATTCACGCAACAGTTATTACAGTACCGACAGGCGAAGGGTTCGGAGGTGGAACTCTTGATTACGAAGGAACTTATTAGGCGTTATTTAACTTTAGAATATACTGGTTGGGTTATTATGAGAGGACTGTATGTAATATTAATTAAAGGGAAATTGACTTGAAGTTAAAGAAAAGGAATCTAATGAGAAGTTTACAAGGTTGCAGGGATGAACAAGATATAATACTTTTGAAAACTATTGAGTAGTTTCCATGGTTGTAACGGCCTGACCAAGAGAAAACAAGGTAAGATTAGGTTACTAAATTTTGAATTGGTTATTGAAGATTGCGAATATTGATCAGTTGATGAAAAAGTATAAAAGTCACGGGTCCAATTGGGTAAGAAAGAAAATTTGAGGTGAACTCAATGAGGTAGACAAACTTATTGTCCGAGCAACTATAAATCAATTTATTTTAGCAAATTTCATGAAAACTACTACGAAAATAAACGTATTAGACTACATTATAGCTCATTAAACTAGCTTTAATTTGAGTGCTAAAGGACATCTATGTTCCCACATAGTTCCCGAGACATAGTTTTCTCAAAATAAATTAACTAACTACTCATATTTTAAGTTATGGAGCGTACTTAAATATGAGTAGTTAGTTAATTTATTTTGAGAAAACTATATCTCGGGAACTATATGGGAACACAGATGTCTTTTAGCTATTAACTAACTACTCATATTTAAGTACGTTCCATACAACATTTTTATGAAATGTTGCTTTTTAAAAAGCTATATCTCGAGAACTATTTAACGTAAATAGCTCTATTAGGGCTTACATTTTAGAAAATTTGCTCTACTTTAAATGATGCTCTATTAGATTTTTTATTGTTGTTAGTAATTTAAAGATATAGAGCTCAGAATATAAAATTAATTATTTTTAACGTTTTGAAATAACCGCCATTTTTTATTTCCCCTACCTATACTCGGCAGATTCTTCAATTTTGACTAGTAATTATTCTTAGTTTTCATAAAAGTAATCAAAAATTGGGGTGATATAACTGACTTTTTTCTTCTCTTAGGCTCTTGTACTATAAGGCATGTTACCTCTCAGCATTCCCCTCTCTCCTATTCTTTCTTCCCCAGCCGGGGAACCACTTCTTGAAGTCTAAGCGCAAATGATATTCTCTAAATTCAAAAAAAAAAATTGCTCTCTTTTCTCTAATCTGCACCATCTCACACCAAGCGCTGGAAAACAGTTTTTCTTTTTACATTACCTACAAGGGGCGCTGATGACGCTTATATTACGTTCATATCGTTCATAACTTTCGTTTATAGGCGAAACAGTTTATAAAATACGAGTTATTGCTGTATTATAGTTCCTTAAACAATAATTGATGCTATGCAGAAAGTATACAACCATATGCTTATACCACTTAGCAACTAACTACGAAATTTCTGAACCCACAAAAATGTGTAATGTCTCAATATTAGAAAATTTGAGGGACCACTTTTGCACTAAAGAGAAGGTATTTAATATCTTGCTAGTTAAAGTTACAAGTTGAGATACTACATATAAGTATAGCTTCTCAAATTAATTTTTTTTTAACATATCTTGTAACTTTAAAGTCCTTTCCAGGATGGATATGTGCTCAACTTATAAATGAAGCACAATGTTGGGCCTGCGACTGTCAGCACACAGTGGACCCACATCAATACACCTTAGAATAACTCAAAGTAAAAGAAAGGTTCAGCTTTTTATTGTATATATATATATATATATATATACGTTTTGTAAATAATATGATATTGGATGTATGTCTGAACGAACTGGTACAAAACAATTGATAGAAACGATTAACGATTACAATTTAAAATGCACTGAGATCATTTTGGAGCGGATATATACTAGGAAGAATATTATCTTAACAGAATAGAAAGAAAAATTGAAACAAACATTGTTTCTGGTGGTGGTCTGAACATACATAAGTTTAAAACAAACAATATAAAAAACCCGTGAATTTGTGTTTCCCAAAATCGACTTTTCCCCTGGCGGTATATAGGTGAAGCTTCCCAGATGTGTTTGAGATCTAAACAGAACGTAACTGAGGAACGCCGGGGCATTAATAACTAAATAATGGTTTATCTCATCCTTCAATCTGGTATTCTCGCTCCCCCGACGGGTAGGAGGAGGATGCTACATCACTAAACCAGTGGTTTCAGATTGCTTTACTGTGAGAGGAATTTTGTCCTTCTTAGGTCGATTCGGTTTTTATATGTTTTTCGTAACGTACAAAACGTTTGCAACGGTGACATCATTTTTTTAATAGATGTAAATACAATCAATATCCGTGTATTTTAAAATATACAGTGTATTCATTAGACATGTATTGGTATGTATCGAGGTATTGAAAATTTTTAATATTACAAAAGTCTGCTATATGTCTTGTCATACCTGTACCTGGGTATTTCAAAAAACGGTACTTTGCAGGTGGCTAAGAGGCACTGGTGAAAGGGTCCTGAGCAAATCTGTTAAAAGAATTTATTGCTTGCTGGCTTTGTCGGTAGTCAGGTCAATTATAAACAAAACTTGCACTAAACACTTTTTTAAATGTACCACCCCTTGTAACGTTTCTAGAGCGTGGCTGATGATAGCAATGATGAAATGAGATTCCCAAAAGGCGACGTCCCTTTTTGAAACAATTGGAAGAGATTGAAGACGAGGACACAGAAGAGGAAGGAGAGGCAGCAGAAGGAAGAAGAACGAAGAAACGGCAAGATGCACTTTGACGATACGAAGTCCTACCTGGGACTGGACGCAATCCCTTATGAACAAGATGACTCTCATGTTACTACACGGACCACCCAAATCAACCAACTCAGAACTCATTAAGATAAATATTAGATAATAATGTAATAATCTATATTTTATGGCAAACCAATTATCTGAATCATTTCAATCATATTATATGATGAATGGAATATGGTGAGGGTGCGGTCAGAAAAACTCAAATAGTAAATGATTATACTATTTTTATTGAGCCAACGTTTCGCCCCACGTTGCAGCGCTTCGTCAGGGCTAAAAAAGATATAAAAAATTGAAATATTTCTCTTATTTTATCTCTTATCTATCTGTTACTATTACCCTTTTCATTTACTGTTTACAACCTTTAATTTTTCTTTTCATTGTATACCCCTGTTATTTTCCACTTATTTTTTTTTTTTGTAACTATGTCAAGTGTTTGTATCTTTTTTAGCCCTGACGAAGCCCTGCAACGTGGGGCGAAACGTTGGCTCAATAAAAATAGTATAATCATTTACTATTTGAGTTTTTTTTTTACCGCACCCGGACCACATTCCATTCATCCATACACACGATCAATCAATAATCTTCCAGCAATCATATTATAATTTATTTTAATCATATCAATGTAAATAAACACTTTGTTCCTTGATATAGTTTATATAATATTGTTACTCCATACCACCCCTTATTATATTATATAATTAATGGTAGCATTTTAGAAATATAAAGGTATCTAATCGGTAAACTAGAAAACACACAAAAACCCTTTGGAAAATAATCCAATCATAATAATAGTTTTGCCGGACTCAATATCAATTAATTGATTAAATCTCTAGACGGTACATAGCAATATATATATACAAACATAATTATGTTGATCGTCTTATAAACATGAATATTGAAATTCGTAGGAGAAGATTTAAAAGGTTAATAATGTTGTTAATTAATTAATAAGTCCGAGCTTTATTTTGAGGAAGCAAAAGAAAAAAAAACTTTTAAACTTTGATGAGAAAATACTTTGAAAAGGTCAAATAGCGAACCCTAGGTGTAGGTTTATTAAACTGAAAAAACTTCCTAAGATTAAAAAAAAATTGTGAAATTCTTAAAAGTAATAAAATAATTAAGAGACCGTCCTAATTGCCATTAATGTTCTATTCGAGTTCTCCTTTCCTCCTCAGCTCTCCTATCTCATCTTCTCTTCTCTCCTCCTCTATAGTTTATAATCTATATTGACGGATCCAGATGAATTTTTCTCCTAGTTACATTGCATTAAATTCTAGACAGTTAACTAAACTCTAATTCTATTATAGAAAAAACTGGTTTAATAAAATAATTGGATTTATATAATTTAAAACAAAAGGATATTGGCAGGATTAATGATAGTAAAGAGTTAATTAAATGAGGAAAACCTTAACGGATTGCAAACTTCTACTGTGTTCTTCTCAAAGTGTTTCGCGTGGTATATACCATAAAATCAAATAGCTTCTACATTTAGAGACACTTTAGACGAGGACTATCGACAGTGTAGATTTAGGTGATTTTTTGTTTACATTAATACAATTTTAAAAACTCTTAATTTTGAAGTGCTTTAAAATTTTCTAGTTACAGATGTCTTGTCTTTTAGGCCTACAGGATATCCTTGTACATACATTTTCCAATTACATATTCCCGCTACTTTTGGGCACTCATGGGCACCCACTTGGTTTAAATTACCAGAAATACAGGTTCTTTTTTAGGCAGATCAGTGCCATATAAGTCGGGGTGTACTCCAACCAAAATTTTATGATGGCAGAATGTTATCTTATAGTTCAACTTAGGGATTAAAAATGTGTATGTGAATTTAGTTAGTGCTGCTGAAGTAATTTGTAGGGACTGCTTGGCTCCTTTTTCCTCGCCATTTCTTTTATTTAGCATTAATCTAAAAATAATTGGTATTATATTTCCGAACAAAAGGAGGAGGAAATATGTCTATTCAAGGAAGCACTCCTGAACGACTTAAATCTAAATATATATATGGCACTGCTAGCTAAGTTGTCCCACCAGGCCATTGTGGATATATCGACATATAAGACATAAAGTTATTTATATTTATTTTTTAAAATTATTAATCTTATTATGATATTTATAGATTGGTTAATTCACGTTTCTAAATTCAAAGGTATAGTAAAGGATATATAGAAATATAGTAAAATTGTGGCTTTATAAATATCCTGGTTCATAATTAAAATAATCTAAGTGTTGGGCTCACAGAATAGGAATAATAAGTTAACTTTAATACGAGAATGTTTTTTGTTTTTTTTATTATTTATTTAAGTGTTTCGACCACTAGGGTCATTT
>NW_027112396.1:102850-104363 GCF_000696795.3 Halyomorpha halys | reverse complement strand
TAAAGATTTGAGGGCAGATTCCGAGTCAGAACAGATAATACGAGAATGTACGGTCCAAACCCGCAGAGGACGAAAATTAGTAATATTTTCATGATTTCACCTTTTTTTATAAAAATCCTTTCAGGACTGTTTTAGTTCCTCATCCCAGAGGTAGTATTGTTGCATCGCCTCTCCTACAATGTCCAATATAAAGAGCAGCACATTCCAAATACCCTGTCTATTCCAAACTCCTAGAATCCTCCCGCAGGGACCCTGTTTTCACACCTTTTCATATACATTTGTCCGTAAGTTAGAGAAAATATCATTCTAAATCAGGATTCTATCAAGATCTATCCAAAATAGTGCCATATTTTACTGGGAATTTCAGAAGTATATGGGCAGGGTGAAAAAAGTTAGGAAATCAGCAATACCCTCGAATGATGGAACTGATTCATCGAGCTGTCCCACTGCCATTATGCAGCCAAAATCAAAGTTATGAGAGGTGATTCTCAATGGTGGGGCACCCTGCATACATAAAATAAACAATAGCAAAATAAATTAACCTTTTCGACCAACTTATACATACTATATTGATATTTTTCTTGACTGTTTTAGATATTTATTTATGTGCATCTTGAGGTTGAGTCAATAAGGTAATTATATAGAGGCGACGTTTCGCAACTTCATTGCTGCATAGTCATGCTCCTACAACGAAAAATAGTTTTTTGACTTAAGAATTCCTTTACTAAAAAAGTACAATGTAAAGAGTATAATTTAAGGTTAATAACTATAAAAATAACTTACAATTGTCTATTACAGTGTGTTGAACATTGGTGTGACAACTAACTCTAGGTCTGTGCCTGAACTGAATGGAGGTGGAATGGGGAATGGTAATTTCTGTTTTGTATTTTATCTGCTTATGTTTAGTGTTAATTATTATGTCGTATATGCTTAGGAGATTGGTGAAACATCTAACTTTTGCTAATTTTTTTGTATTCTTTCTCGATTCGTATATTTGACTATAGTGACCATTTCTATTAGATTTAGCTTAAAGTTATTTATTCCGTGGAAGATTGCTGATTGACCGTGTGTATTAATAAATGGAATATGGTCCGGGTGCGGTCGAACTAAACTCAAATAGTAATATTTTGTACTATGTTTATTTAAGCCAACATTTCGCCCCACGTTGCAGGGCTTCGTCAGGGCTGTTTTGACAAAAGTTAAAGTCAGAGTGATATTGGTTATTTATTTCCATTAATAATTGATATGAATTATGAAGTAATAATGGTATGAGGTATGAAGTGACATTGGTATGAATTATTTTTGGTGTATGAAATATTGAAGGTATGTCCTGTTTGTCTGAAATCTGTGAAAGTTAAGTATCGGCGAAAGCCAAATGTCAAAAAAGAGAAGAAGGAATAAGATGTAACACGTGTGAACTGCTGTAACATACTATATTTATTGGGTTCGGTACATCTCTTTATATACATGCGATCAGCTGACATCGAATTAACAGCTGACTGAGGCTGTAACT
>NW_027112396.1:100211-102789 GCF_000696795.3 Halyomorpha halys | reverse complement strand
ACTCCAATCGCGCTTTCCACACTGTCACAGTGAGAAATGGACTTTATAAAATCCAATTATAACAAGTACAATTATATATATATATATTTTACACACACACACACACACATACGTTATTTTTGATGTGAAAGAAAAGAGGAGATATTTGTGACACTATCGAGTGGAGCCCCAACGACAGCCAGTACTGATCGAAGTGTCATCACCAGCCGCTATTTATCTCCCCGCTTGTTGGCTCTCAACTAACGATGTGGCCCAGCTCCATTCCCCATGTCCTATTACCTCTCTCTCTCTCTCTCTCTCTATATATATATATATATTTTAAATCTGTACCACTACAAGCCATGAAGGGTCAGGGGTTCAGTACTTTGTAAGGAAGGACTATTAACAGATTAACGGTTGTGCAATGAGGTGATTAGGTGAGAATTACGCTCGAACGAATTAAACTCACTTTATGGGGCTGGGTAAACCCGGAGGGCTTCTGCGCGCACATGATTGACTCATGGGTATAGTAACTGAATAAAAAAAATAAATAAATAAAATATACATATGTATATATTTTCTAAGGTTAATCTTTTGTTTTGTTTTTTTCTTTTTTATATAGACATATTTATATTTTTATATAATAAAATTAATTTATGAGGAGAAGATGGTTGGGGGAGCGGTCAATGAAAAACACAAATAAGTACGATTAACTTATTTTAATGTGCCAACGTTTCGGCTAGAGTTTCTAGCCTTCTTCAGGGCTAAAAACAAAACTAGATAACAACCACAGTGAGTATAGAAAAATAAAAAGAAAGTATAAACAGAATAATTTTACACATAAAATGAATAATTTTACAAAATAGAATTAATAAAATCAAGTGATGAGAGAAGCAGGAAATAAAATGTATACATAGGTAATTGAAAAAGTTGGTACAATAATTAAAATAAAATAATTTCATAATTATTAAATATTAAATCTATAATTAAGTTAAAATAATTTCAATTACCTATGTATACATTTTATTTCCCGCTTCTCTCATCACTTCATTTTATTAATTCTATTTTGTAAAATTATTCTGTTTACACTTTCTTTCTATTTTTTTTATTTTTCTATACTCACTGTGGTTGTTATCTTGTTTTGTTTTTAGCCCTGAAGAAGGCTAGAAACTCTAGCCGAAACGTTGGAAATGTATGAAATGCTTTTTATACATATTTAATGTAATAAGCCTATACATTGTGATAGCTCTCATGTTCAGTATCTTGCCAGGAGGTGCTTGTACATTGAAATAGGTATCTTCTTTACGATAATAACTTTAGTGAAATGGAAGGGCGGAGGATGTAGGCACCGGGCTGCTCTGGTCTGCTCTGCCAAAGGTCAAAGGTTCACTGCTTTATTGAAAACACATTTCAGATCCTCTCTGTCGCTTCTCTTCTCATCTCCTTTCTCTCTCTATATATAATATATTAATGTTTTATATTTATTTATTATCATAATTGTTCCTAACAACTATCATGCAGCCTGTAGTAAGCCCTAAAGAAGGGACGAATATTTTACATATATTGTGCATACGCCATGCAAAATGCATATTATATGTATTAAGTTGTTTTTTTAGCAATAATGCCTATAAGTACAAAATTTACAATATATTGGAATACTATTTAAAAAAGAAGGAAATAAAATAAAAACAAACCAAGAATAGGAAAGAAAAATAAAAAAGAATATATAGGAACGTAAGTGAATTCACAGAATAAAATAAAATATGAACTGTAAAAGAAAACTAAATAAACTGTAGAGCTGAACATTTTTCGAAATTACAAACTATCATTTATAAGACTATTCTGTTTTTTATAAGCATTAGATTGTTTCATTGGCGCCTGTAACTAAATGTGCACTGAAAATATTTTTTTATTTATTTTTCGTTTTTAAATTTAAAGTTTTATTGAAAAGAAGAAAAATGTACATCTTGGCCGGTTGTTTTGAAATGAATCTGTAAAACCTGATGCATATGATTGCCTTTCTTTTAATATAATATAAATCTTAATTTATAATCATTTGATTTTTCCTTTTAGAATTCATGGAAAACGTTCTGAAAACTTTTTGAAAAAATGAAATCTAAACCACTATAACTGCACACCTGTTAATTAAGTCACAATTTTTAAAAAGTGCTCTAAACAACTTTTTTTTTAATAATATAAACTTTTATTTATTGATAGATATTGCAATCTACTATATGGTTGTGGGAAACAGGTAATAGTGATGAATGATCACATTCATAATGATATAAAATAAAATAAGAATAAAAATAAATGAAAAAAAGGACATAATAATAAATAAAATCTCTCCTAAAATATATACAAACAGAAGGATAAAGAAAATGAACACGTTCTCTGTTAGACTTCGTAGAGTGAGGATCGCGGTGTCCCTTTGACGAGAAACAATAGACCTATTGTTTGCCACATTTCTGCTCAAGACTGTCATCAACAGCTAAGCCTTCTTACCTATTTACTTTTATATTTTCTTTATAAACTTGATGCATTTATTACTATTAATAACTAGAATCACTATTTAATTAATCTAAATTAGTATATATACATA
>NW_027112396.1:85823-94544 GCF_000696795.3 Halyomorpha halys | reverse complement strand
ATACAAACAGAAGGATAAAGAAAATGAACATAATCAAACTGTGTGTATGGAAAAATAAATGCAATAAAATAATAATAAAAATAAAATAATCCCTAGTCACATTTACACTCTTATAGTGAAAATATTACACATTGAATTGACTACGTAACTAAATAACATAGAACTAGAGCAAAAAATTTAACAGAGATATAAAATTAAAATAAATGAATGTATAATTTATTATAATGTATAATAAAAAAAAAATCAAAACACTTTTATTTTTCATCAGTCCAACGTTTCGGCCATTCCAGCCATCCTCAAGGACATATTCAATATAATTTCTTCCTCACATTAATTTGAAGTTTCTTTTGCAGGCTATTCTGCCCATATGCCTTGTTATATAGTAGTGTATTAATTGTGGAAAATCTTATATAAGAAAAATTAAATATTAATGATTTTAAATTTAAAAAAATATAAAATAGGCTTTTAACTTATAATAAAGAAAATGACATGGGCAGAATAGCCTGCAAAAGAAACTTAAAATTAATGTGAGGAAGAAATTATATTGAAGATGTCCTTGAGGATGGCTGGAATGGCCGAAACGTTGGACTGATGAAAAATAAAAGTGTTAAGACAAAAATGGATAAACATTTTTGATTTATTTAATAAATAATTACCTTGTCTCAAGAAATTGAAATAATATAATGAATGTATAATATTAGATGAGAAGAGAAGAGAAATAAATTTATTCATTCATGCTGCCCAAATACATCGGGTTGCTACATTACACAGCATACTGATCAATCCGTGATCGGGCATATATAAATTACATATTTTTATATGATACAATATAATAGATAGATAACATTTTTTTTCCACAGTATTCTTTTACAATTATTACCAGTCTACAAAGTAAATACAAGCTTTTCAATTTACTCATTTTTTTTCCCCTTCTATTTTACAACCCATATCTCATTTTATCAACAAATTCCCCTATATAACAAATATTAGAATATTATAAATAAAAGATAGTCCACTAAGTTTGAAATAATAACCCACAGTGATAGTTAAAAAAAAAATACTAACTATATTAACCATCATTAAAAAAAATAGGCATTGTAAATGGTACCAGTAAGCTAAGATAGATAATAGCAAAAGCAGTTAGAACTGCTTACGAAAAAATAAAAATACATAAATTATAAAGAGTGTAAGAAAACAACTATATACAAAACACAGAATGTTGCCACTCATTGACGTTACATTATAGGTCTGTACTGTGCCTGAATTCCTTCAATTGTTCCTTGTATTTATCATAGAGTATGTGTTCAGGGGCGAGAGAGAAGGCTTTAGCAAACTATGTATTTTGTTTTCATATAAGTAACAGTCGTATAGACTGTTGGGAAGTTTGTGGAGTTAGTCAGTCGCACTTGCATGCGTCTATGTTTTTAAGTGAAATTTGTTTAGGTATTGGTAAGTCGGTCCGTGTTTTGTGAGGAATTGGGTCAGGCTAGGTGTTCGAAATAAAATGTGTAATAGTTTTCTTTTAGTTGATTGCTGCCTATTCCATTGCTCAATGAGGTCAGTTAGTAAAGTTTATTTAACATATGTAAAAGTTACTAAGCTATATCGCATGGCAGTTGACTCTCTCAAGCAGCTGTCATGTATATACACAGAAGGGGACGAAAGCGTTCCAATTTTCTGCTAAACCTGAGAAATTTGCTGAACCGTGCTTGAAGAAGTTTCACATCAAAACTAACAAGTCAATGTGAGGAGCACATAATGACAGACGAGGGGTCTCGCTTCAACGCCTCCAAAAAGATCAACAAAGTTGAGATGACTGAAAACGCTGAGCGTATACTCCATATATTTTTCTTACGTATTTAGATAAAATGTGTTTAGTATTAATATGTTTTTCATTCTTAATGATTCATAGGTTTATTCCTTATTTATAATACCCAGGACTACTTTCGAAACAAAAACAAACAGATAAAGTTATGATTTAATGAAATCTTAAATGACCTACAGCTGAAATAGTAAAACTATATTTATCTTCATTTTTATTTTGTAATCTTTATTTTTAAGTTAATTTTTTTAATTATATTTAGGAGAAATCGTTTTAATTTTAAGTTATTACAAATTTTATTACGAAGAATAGGAAATATTTAATTGCTTAAAATAAGACAGTGAATGACAACATTAGCAAGTCGACAAGATTATGTTCAGTATACGCCCTACTTATACAAATATGTTCAGACGTGAAATTATGAGGTACGTTGTAAGGTGCTAGAAGGAATTCCTTTCTATCCTGCCTTTATTTCGTACATCATTTTGGACATTTCTTGTTCCGGACCTTCGGAATAGACTGACTACTCATGCAGTGGCTGATAACAATTGCCTGATTAGAAGAAATGAAGAAACTATTGAGAAAACTCCAGGATATTTATATCTAACGTTTTATTTTAAATCATTAGAAAGAACATTATAGTTTAGCTCACGGAATCATTAGAGTTATTAATTTTCTTTAAGTCTTGGAAGATAATTAACGAGTGCTAGGATTACACTAGAATTACAGATAATTCCATGTTTTGTCTATTAACTGTCCATAAAAGTATTGTTAAACTGCATTAGTACATAGATTGAGTGTCAAAAGTATTAGCAATTTACTGAGATTTTTATTTTTACCTATCTCTTATTCATTTATCTGATTTTTTTTTAAATTGTAACCTATTTGCTCATGCTAAGATTAAAGTAAAAAAATAAAAAAAAGGCTCACATAAAAAATAATTTAATTTTATACACATTTAACACAACACTAAAAAAAAACTAAAAACTGGTACAAAAGTATTTGGGAATCAAATCTAAATGATACCTTTAAAGTGCCTCTACACGTTAGCGAAATAATAGAATTCAATGGATTGAATCTTTTAATTGAGTAATTAACTCTTGTTTAAGATTATATACTTTAAAATTCCATCGATTCGGTGTAAATACATTTTTTCAATTCTTATTAATTAACTTTAGCTGTTACTTTTCATTTAACATAACACAAATTTATATTTATGAAGACATTATAGGTCAAGGTAATTAAATAAAAAAGATTTAAACAAAAATTCAAGAACGAAATGTGAATTTATAGGTTATGTACTATTTATATGAATTTTTATCATCTACAACCTAATGAACGAGCATATTATGAGATCATTTTTAAAGGGTAAGTTACTCGCCGGTGTTATTTTGAATTAAGTAACTGTATGAATAGCCCTAGAAGAATAAAAATAATTGAGGTTTAGAAATTGTTTCTTCTTCACCCCCATCACCCTGCAAGTATTAGGTAGACAAAATGGGGTCAGATTTCTGCTGAGCACAATGCAGTATTTATAAGGCCTTGAACAAACCACAGTTTATGTATGGAACAGCGGTTCCCAAAGCGAATGGCACATTCTCAAAATATTACAAAAAAAAAATTGCAATTATACTATGCACTCCAGCATTTAATTTGTACAGTATTTTTTAATATATCTATAATCTAATCTAATATATAATCTTGATATTCGCTTCTTTTATTTCAAATTTTTTTTATCCTCTTAACTTTTATTGTGCATTTAAACAAGATTATCGTTTCATTTATGAATGCATAAATACTTTTTCGAAGGTTTGTCCTATGTTTTTAATTTTTTTTAATTATCCATTGAAAATTCCTGTTATTACTATAATTTGAAAACATTTAAAAAGGGGCTACGTTCTAGTTGGGTGCAGAATTGTTACCTTTACTCCCCCCCTACAATTACCAAATATACGCCAAATAATTAATGGGGTGTATTTTCCTCATTCTAAATAATTAAATAACCAACAAAGAACTTCATCAGACAAATATTCTATAAAATGCAACGAGAAATTTCAATTATAAACTTTCCTCATTAGGAATGCCGTAGCAATGTGTTCACTAGATATTTTATTATTTGTTAATTACTAATATTAACAATCATTAAATAAAAAATATGACTAAAATAGATTATTAGTAAAATGCATAAATTATAACCTGCTAATAACAATTGAGTAATTAATCTGGAGCTAGTTTTTGGCGTCGTGGAAGAAAAATGAAGCTCCTTTTAGCGAAATCATTTATCTGACAAATTTATTGTTTAAAAAAAAAAAAACTGATTGAGACTCTCGAGATGGCGCTATAATCAATTATTCCTAATGGACGAGTCTGTAGCAATAACGAGCTAGGGCAATTTTTCAGAATCTAATTAATAAATATATCAATATAATTAATTCAGTTTCTGAGATAAATATTTTTTTTAAAAATAAATATAATAACATTATGAATCACACTGGGTTTTCCCTCATCTTAGATTCCCAAACCATAGAAGTCTGTGGAGAACTAGGCCGGAAACTGAACCAACTAAAGTGGAATTTAAGTCACTTTTATTGTTAATTTGCCTGTTAAAATGTTTCAGCTAGCAATATTTAAATTGTTCTAAACATCAGGAAAGTTAAATAATAAAGTTTATATTGTGAAAACTCAATATTTTCTCACTACTCACATATACAATAGTCTTAAAAAATAAATATAGAAACAAGGAAAGATCCAGATCCATAAGGAGGCAATATTACACCAACATTTGTAGTGAAGAGGAATTAAAACGACTAATTTAGAGTCATTTGTGTATTGTGGTAGTGGAAATGGAATAGAAAAAAGGGTTCATTTCAAATTAACTAAATTATAACAAAGTATATAATATGGATATATAGCTATGTAACTAGTACTAAGATAAAAATCAAAATAGCTATTATGTATTGCATAAAAAAAAATATATAATGTATATTTTATAGAATGGTGGAATTTAAGACGGATGGTTATGTAGATGGGGGAGGGGAAGAGCCCCGAAACGTCAATGAAGGAAAATATATATGTATTGGAAAAATATAGGAAGTATTGTTCACAATAAAAGTTTACATGGAAAAGAAATATCACCCTTCCAATCGAAAAACATTGAATTAAAATTTGGACATTTTTTTCATGTAAACTTTTATGATTTTTTTCTTCTGAGTGGTAAGAGGCTCCTTGATTCATCCACCCGCTCATAAAATATTTTATCTTCCATTCATTGCCAGATTGGAACTAGGAGAAGCATCATGTTCATGTTTCGGTATGCTTTAGGTGCATCATGTTCATGCTTCGGTATGCTTTAGGTGCATTAAATATAAGTTTAAATGACATTTAGCCAAGATGCTACGATTTATGGGCCAGTGTGCAAGTACAACTGGTGCAATGAACAAATCCTTCGTCAGCTGTGTAGACTCTCTCCCACCTCATTCCCACACTTGGCTGTCAGGGGGTGTTAGTTACCTTTTGCTTTCTTCCTTCTGATTGGCTTCCATCAGCTTCGCCTACGAAGGTCTTTGGAATAAACTATAATTGACTTATCTTGCCTGCTGATCTATATCTCGAGCTGATACCTGCTCTAAATGATTTTTTCCCTCTCGACCACTATCCCTAGCCTCTAAAAGGTTCAAGGGATCTCTTAGGGGACACCTTTTGTGTTAAAAGGTGTCAATCGTTTTTCTGTCAATTGTCATTTCCAAGGGTCAGGTGCACCCCCAGATGTTGTGACGAAACATATTTCTTAATATTTATAATATTAAAAGGTTCAATACATTGCAATGGGGGTGTGTATAAATGTGTGCAAGGTCGAATCTATGAAGAATCTATCTTGAAAATAACATCTTTGTTTTTCTTTATCTACAAAACTTCAAAAACAAATTTTATAGATTAACAACCCATTTAACTTGATAAAGAATTTGTATAAGTTAAGTTCATCTGAAAGGCTATAAAAAAAAAAATGGCCGATAAGTTGAAATGGATGTGACGAGTTAATCAAAGCCAAATGTAATTCAGATGTTGGGGAATCGGTGGCGATAAGCCGAGAGCGGAAGTGGGCTCCACGTTGGCAGCAGAATGGATCGCTTTTCTCCTGATAAAGGAGGCACTGCTTCTTCCGTTCTCTTAACTTCCTCCTCAGAGCCTCCCCTGCCTCCGCCTCTTTTCAAAACACTCCCCCCCCCCCACACTTTCACTCTCATTATTCGCTTTTAATTAAATTATATATATTTACCGACGTTGATAAGTTTAGGACCACCTGTTTAGGACACCATTTTCGGACCCACAGTTCTCTTAACGTTATTATACTCTCACATTTTCCATAAAAGGTATATATATTTTTTTATTTTATCTATATTTCCTGTATTTATACATTTTAAGCAGTCAAATATTAAGTTTTTTTACCATTCTGTTTATCTTTTAGTTAGACCAAATTAAGAAAATATTTAAACAAACAGCGAATGAAATTTATTCATCGGTTCTGAAATGTTTTGGTATGAAAACTACATTAAGGACTTGGCTACATTTTTAATTTTAGAAAAAAAAAAGTTTGAGAGCAATAAATCTAGCTGACAAGATCATCAATGGATCTCTCTGTAAATTTAATCTCAAGACTTACTTTATTTTATTTTGCTATGGTCCCTTATATATTTTTTGTTCTATTTGCTAGCCTGTTTCATTAAAATTTCAGAGAAATTTACACATAGTTATTTTTTTTTGTTGAAGGGGGGAGAGGAGAAGGGGGAGGGAGTATTAAAATATTAATAAGTTAAATAATACTGGTAGATTCCTAGTTATCATCTCTTTGCAAGTCTTAAATATTGGTACATCTCTGAATTTTTTTTTGTTAGTGGTATTCCAAAGATTCTACAGAAAACATATTTGTAACACTAATAGCTTTAGCAAAACTATAGGGTGGCCTCAGTAAAGAGAGTAACCGTAGCCTGTGCTACTATCTTTGGAGTACGTCCAATACTGAATAAAATGAAAACATAATTGTGCGATGTGCCAGTACTCAAGCGAATCGATTTGAGGTTAGCAATTTTGTTTTACTTTTTTCACTTCTATCCGGACAATATTTCTAAAATTAATTAAATTATAACAACATAAAGATTAATTAAATAAGAGCAAGTAATAACAGAAAAAAGAAAACAAACAAAATAAATTAAAGAAATAAAATCAATAATTTATTTAAATAAGTCCGGATTACATTTCACAAATACAGACCTAGTATTTCGTCTTAATTAACACATGGTATGAAATAAAATATTTGTCAAAAACACTGAACTTATTTCACATTGTATGTACTGTTATTTCAATCTATAGATTAATTACTCAGACGAAGTGCTTTGAATCAAATAACAACTTCTATTTCCTTTCATTAAGTATTGTTTTTTGTAAGATTTAAAAAAAAAATACAGTTATGAACTAATTAAGCTTTATTTTCTAAATTTATTTTTTTCCTTTTTCTTATAGATTGGATTTTCTCAAAAACCGGAATAAAATAGTAGACAAATTCTATCACGTCATATTTCGTCCTTTATTAATGGATAAAACCTAAAACTTCAATAGAGCAGTTAAAACCTGCCTTCTACGCCACATCCCCTGATGAAGACCTGAAACTCAGGTCGAAACGTCGGCATAAAATAAATAAATATAGTTTTGTTTATTTATGTTGTTCTTTGCTGACCGCACCCCCCGACAAACTTCTCCAAGCTAAAACTTCAACGTTATCAAGTATTAGGTTAATTAACAAAACACTTAACGTGAACATTTTCTTTAGTATTTTGCCAAGTCCAATTCCACAATGCTGTTCTTTAGGGGGTAATGTTAATAATATTAAAACAATTATAAATTTAAAAACAAAATTATTTCACTAATTTTAATTATTAAACAGAATGTTCTACGCTACCGCTGACACTTATGAACTAAATTTCATGTGCACATTCTTGTACGAACTTCTAGTCGAAACGTAGAATACTTTATATTTATATTGTTATCATCTTGATCGGGAGTGCTTCTTTTATTCTATATATGATATTCTTATATTTTTATTTATTTACAGATATTACTTATTGTTTTAATTTTAGCTATTTTTTGTTATTTGTAAAAAAAAACCGCCACGTGGCGGTCTATAAATTTATCATATAATAGTAAAAAGAATTATTTTTTGTTAAGCAAGGTTTCGCCCCACTTTGTCAGATTGAATCCAAGATGACAAAACTATTTCTTGTTATATTTTTTTCAAATTGTCAAAGTACCTATCTGCAGTATTCAATTCACAATAGACTTTTTTATTTTAAAGAAATTCAATTATAATAATAACTGTATACAATGTAAAATTGAGTAAGTTTACTTTAGTTTGTAAGACTATTGTCGTATGACATTAATACAGCGATAAATAAAAATAAATTCATAATAGGTGTAATATATTTTGACGAGGGACAACTAAACATTTCCTTTTAGCCTCGGTTGTGCCAAAGGCCATCTGACCTGGATCGAAGCCAAATGAGGAATTATTAAAGTTGCGGCATTGCCAGGAAACATTATTATTACAATAAATATTTGTACATTTTAGCGTCTTTTTACTTAATCAGGAGAATTCATAGACTAGTACAATCAGTATTTCTTTATTGGATTATTTAAATAATGATTAGAAAGAGTGGTGTGATTACAGCGGTTCAAAAATATGATACAGAAGCATAAGAAGTATATTACAACAGCCCGTTTACTTTCACTGTCAAAGTTTAGTTAAATAACATTCTAAAATTTACAATGAACTTTCACCAACAGACAGAACCTGGTGAGCCCAGTCACCAACAGACAGAACCTGGTGAGCCCAGTCACCAACAGACAGA
>NW_027112396.1:82693-85773 GCF_000696795.3 Halyomorpha halys | reverse complement strand
TCACCAACAGACAGAACCTGGTGAGCCCAGTCACCAACAGACAGAACCTGGTGAGCCCAGTCACCAACAGACAGACTGCTCCTTCCCGAATAATCAAATCAGCCCCCCCCCCTTCAAATGCATTACCAGAATAGAGAAAAGGGGTTACCTTCAACCCATTTTCATCATGACTTCATCCCCACGCACCCATGGGGCTTTGAAGAAAAAAAACAACAATAACTTCAGAACAACAAGAAAATCAAGCAGGTTATGACCAAGTCTGGCAGGTTTAATCACCAGTCAATTTCTCCTGATCTCTCTCTCCGCCTCTGCTCTACGGAGCCCCTATGCTGACTAACATAGCACCAAGAACAGCCAAAAAGCTCCAACAGTTTCAGAGCGCTATGATCGGGGGTATAGTGAAACATACTTCATTACAAAGAGCAAAGACGGGCGACGTACACCCGAAACTTGAACAACCGATTGTGACAGAATATATATCCAGGAGGTATATCAAGGTTTTTGATAGCCTCCAGTACTACCAGAAAGATGGCAGACCCTCATGACCAGACTCAGTATGGACTGAGGACATGTAACTAAATCATTTCTGACTCAACAAACCTTCTGAACCCCACCACTAGCAGACTGACACAAAATAATGACTACAACTGTCCAAAAGATCCAATGTCCCCAGTCCTCTCTTTAAATGCATTACCAATAAATAAAAAAAGGCTACCCTCAACCCATTTTTCCCATCAGGATCAACCCCATGCACCCATGGGGCTTAGAAAAAAAACAAAAACCAATAAACGAAAATCATACTAAATAGTGGCCGAAAGCTTACAATTAACGGTCGATTAACAAATAATAAAAGTTATATAAATTCTAACACTAATTATTTAAACTATATTGAATATATAAATATGTTGTTTAAATGAATTAGCATTCGGACCTTGGGATATATAATACGGGTTAACCAATTTTCTTTGGTAATTCCACATCTGAAAATATTGGAGTCTGTTTTCACGTTAGTTCCAATTAGCTCTAGTTGGCGTTAAAGAAGTATCAATTTATTAAACATGGCTATGAAAGAAATGTTTGGGATTCCGGTCAAAAAGGAACAGAAAACAGTCAAAAACCGACGTTTTACCCATGTTTGCACGGATTCATCTGGGCTAAAACATACGAAACAACTAAAAACCTGTTGACAATGTAAGATAATAAGATACAAAGTAAACTAAGGTGGGGTTTATAATTATGTACATATGATTGAAATATATATAAAAATAACCAAAAAGAAATAAAAATTAGATTTGCAATAATAAGTATATATAAAGGAAATGACATTGACTATTTGGTTTGAAGTGAACAGAATACGTAATAACACGTAAAAATAGAAAAATTAGATATGAGAGAAATAAAAATAAGAAATTTAACACACTAAGAGACGGTAAACTAAGGAAATAAGATAAGAATAAATAAAGGTAAAAAAATAAAAAATAAAACAATAAAAATATAATAATAATTTATAGAGAACAAATCAGAACCTGGCGTGTTGAAAGGCAGTGAAGGAGTGACCAAAAGTGGAAGTGGGATAAACAAAGATTAGGCCGAGATGACTGTTACAAACGGCTACATAAAGTGATCAAAGGTGGCATATAGTGATAGAAAATACAGTTAATATAATACAATGAAGACAATATAGATGCGATACAATAAATATAAAAGAAGTAAGCAAAGATTATAAAATATAATGGTATACAACTAAATATACACTATAATCAGATAGTGAACTCAATGAAGCTTCCTGTTTCGATATTGATAATAATATTTTATCTACATTGATAATTGTAGTAGTCAACAAAAAATAAGTTAAATGTGACTATGTAAAGTGAAATGGTACATACAGTTAGTACAGTTAAGACAATATTATGAAGACATTAAGTAAGATATAATTTTAAAAATAATAGATTTCAAGACTGAAAAGACTGCTCGTCGATTCCGAGTATTACAACAGTCGTTGACTACAACCGTTTACTAGACAAACAGTCTAAACTGCCAATCCATAACAAAAGACTAATCTACATGACATCTATAAGGCCTATCTGGAACTACGGAGTCGAGCTTTGGGGCTCCACTAAACCATCGAATTCCTCCAAAATCCAACGCTTACAGTCCAAAATCCTTAATGCTCCTTACATTGTCACAAGTCATCCATCAGGACCTCGATGTTCCATATGTTGCCATAGATTGCAGATACCAATCCTTCCATGATATTATTCCATGACTTCCCCACCACCCAAACCGACTTGTTTCTAGCCTGGCTTCTCCTTTATTACCTGATTATTTTCCTATGGGTCTGAAAAGAAGATGGCCTCGAGATCTTCTCCTCTAGAAAAGCTATTGAAGTTCTATCAATGGGTAGATTCTCTACATGTTTTTATCACGATATTTTATCACCAACAGCAAATTTACTAGTTGTATGTATTTTTACACAGTTGTAAATAATAAATTAAAAATATAATAGATTAAAAATAAATCGTTCTCGTATTCTACATTCAACACATACAGTATAGCTACGAATTTTAAAAAACAACGTTTTTTCTTGTAAAACATTTGATCATAATTTTATCGTAATTATTAAAAATATTTTATAGCCGCCAGAGAACTGTACCAACCAACTTGGAATTTTCACGGCAACAAAAGGACGTTAAAATATACATAATGGCACTAATCTGGCTCAACTTGCTCAATTTGAATTTAAGGATTTCAGAAAAATTTATGAATCCTGTAGGACATTCTCCACTATAAACTCAAGCAACTTACAAATTTTAACTTAATCTGGAGAAGTTTTGAAGGTACTCAAACATTAAAAATATATAAAATAAAAAGAATTTTAAATATAAGAAGATGGTCAGGGTTCCGGTAAAAAAAAACAACAAATAGTTTTAAACTATATATACATATATAAAAAGAATTTTTATTGATCTCCATCCTAACTTTTATAGTATTGCTCCTCTTTTTAAACGACGTTATTAGTTTATCTAAACCAAAGTATGTCCCTAGAAGAGTAAAATTGTAGCGGCTGTAGAGGAGTATAT
>NW_027112396.1:74815-78008 GCF_000696795.3 Halyomorpha halys | reverse complement strand
CCCACTTTACAAGCGTTCATTAGGATTTTAAAAAAAATACAAAATATCTAAATATATGTTGAAATGTAGAATAATTTGATAAAGAGAGGTAAACTTAGGTGAAATAAACAAATATTTATGCATATCCTGTAAACTTCCAAAACCGTCCTCCAAAGGCTATGAAACGAATGTTTTTATTTATAATACATTACTTTTTCAATAGTTGGAAAATAAATATACATTTAGGATTACACACTAACTTTCTTATTTAGAATAAACTGCCATTCTCTATGTAAATAAGTAAAATAAAAATGAAGAAACTTAGGTCGATTTCCTTTCAGATCCTTCGCTAAGTTCTTCCCATTTCCTCTTGGCTACAGTCCAGAGGCCCTCGTCAATAAATCAGGCCATTGTTCAACCGAGGGAGTACAGAAATGATTAAACTAGAACCTGAGGATAGATAGATTCGCGCTTAATAATAGTGATTCATGTTGGAAGTTAATTTATCCATTTACAAGAATCATTTCTTTTTTTATATCAATTATTTACTCTTTACCCTTAATGTATAGAATAATGCTTCATTGAGAATGAGATTTGAAGAAGAAGAAGGAATGAGGATATATAGAAAGAGATCAAATAAGGAGAGGGGATGCTCGATCAAAGGAATCCCAAGAAGATGCTATATGGGAAACCGGATAGAAAACGAAAAAAGACGATGCCCCAGGATCAGATGGATGGACAATGTGGTGGAGGTTCAGAGGCGGGTGAATGTTAAAAGATAGTGAGAGAAAGCAAGAGATTGGTGGAAATGGTGGAGAAGACCCGAGTTCTGCAGTGCGACAATAATAATAATAATAATTTTAAAACTATTATTCCAACAATATAGTTAATCCTGAAGTGACCAAGGCACGTTGAAGGATTGGAACTCGGGGCTGTAAAGTAGGTCTTTAAATTTTTTGTTATTAATTTTCAATATTTAAATAAAAGTTCGTTTTGTTTCTGAGATTTGAGAAATTTCAAGATTAACTCTCGTTTCATGGACAAATCTCGTACAGATATTCCAATAATTGAAATTATAAATCAAGTAGGATTGTGAGTCAACCAAACGAGTATTATTATCATCAATAGGTTCTTTATAATATTACTTAATGCTATAACGCTAGTGGCACATATGCTAGAGGCTCTTAGTTCATCATCCATGTTCCTTGTGCAGGCACATTTATCATGTTTATATAATTTTCCACTGCTGTAAGTTCCACCTCAAAGTAACCATCAGATCTGCCAAGACCATAGGACCTGTCGTGGATAGGAACACAGGGCCTGTCGTGGATAGGAACACAGGGCATGTCGTGGATAGGACCATAGGGCCTGTCGTGGATAGGAACACAGGACATGTCGTGGATAGGACCATAGGGCCTATCGTGGATAGGACCACAGAGCCTATCGTGGATAAGACCACAGGGCCTGTCGTGGATAGGACCACAGGGCCTATCGTGGATAGGATCACAGAGCCTATCGTGAATAGGACCACAGGGCCTGTCGTGCATAGGACCACAGAGCCTATCGTGGATAGGACCATAAGGCCTATCGTGGATAGGACCACAGGGCCTGTCGTGAATAGGACCACAGAGCCTATCGTGAATAGGACCACAGAGCCTATCGTGGATAGGACCATAAGGCCTATCGTGGATAGGACCACAGGGCCTGTCGTGGATAGGACCACAGAGCCTATCGTGAATAGGACCACAGAGCCTATCGTGAATAGGACCACAGAGCCTATCGTGGATAGGACCATAAGGCCTATCGTGGATAGGACCACAGGGCCTGTCGTGGATAGGACCACAGAGCCTATCGTGGATAGGACCATAGGGCCTATCGTGGATAGGAACACAGGGCATGTCGTGGCCATCCTCCCTCCGCCCAGTCTGTCTTCTCTATAACTTCCAACTATAACCATGTTTATTCTTTGAGCTGTCCGTAACCACTCGACATTAAATAACGTAGCTAAGCTCTTGTTTCTTAGTTTGTGGAAATTATATTTAAATGTCTATGTAATATTTAATTGTAGACAAAATAAAATAATTACATATAAAAAAAAAATGTTACGAACAGTATGAGCTTTTTATTAAGGAAAAGGAAGCTTGTTTTGGCAATTGGGAATTGGTAAAGTTGGAATGATTTATCTAGGAAGTGTGTAGCCCAGGAAATAGGATAAACCCTTTATTATAATTACCCCAAAGGACCAATTGATGGTCTGTTATAGCTTTTTTCCTGTTCCTTTTCGGTATGTAGTCTCGTGACTACCATTAGTTATTAAATGGGTAGGCAAACAAAACAATAAAAGGATTTTGAATACCCTGTAATTCACATATTTTTTAATCTTGACTTCACCAAGTATTTTTCTATGACAAGGAAGAGACTTTTTAAGAATATGAGCTAATAATTTTTTTTCTCCAAAAAATATTCCTTGAAATTATAAAACTAAATTGGATTCTTATCCACAGCCACGTTAACTTTAATGAAAATTTTCCTCAGAGGCGATACACCTTTTAGATAGAAAAGAGATTTATGATCATGAGATAAAACTTTTTAGTATACATATTCCTTCAGTATAAGATAAAACTTATATCTGAGCTCAATCTCAGTTAACATGAGTCCCGTCTATCCGGAGCTATACGTCATGTTGAAAAGTTTAGACAGTTGGGCCGTGAAATTATAAAGTAATAAAGGCGAGCTGTACCCTGGACAATGGTTTGGAGATTTATGAAGTGAGTTGGCTTGGAGCCAGAGAGCGCTCTGTTTGGTAAATACCATCGCGAAGGTTAACTCAATGTAGGGGATCACTGCGGTTGGGAGCCGTGGCTCGTACCTCTTCATCGACTATCTGTATCTTATCCACTTATTGATCTCAATAGCTTCCAATAGTAACTGCTTCTTCTCTTTTTGAATAGCTTCCAATAGTAACTGCTTCTTCTCTTTTTGAATAGCTTCCAATAGTAACTGCTTCTTCTCTTTTTGAATAGCTTCCAATAGTAACTGCTTCTTCTCTTTTTGAATAGCTTCCAATAGTAACTGCTTCTTCTCTTTTCGAATCATTATTATTATTATTAATTTTTCAAAATATGAAGGAGAAGGTTGGGTTTGTTGTCAAATGAGCCAAAAATAGTAAACAACTATTCATTTGCCCCACTTTACAAGCGTTCATTAGGATTTT
>NW_027112396.1:70582-73220 GCF_000696795.3 Halyomorpha halys | reverse complement strand
ATATAAAAGAAATTTTGTATAATTTTGAAATTATCATTTTCATAACTTTTAATTTTTATAATTGTATGTAAGAACATAATTTTTAAACTTTAGTTTACGTCTTTGTATCTTATTATCAACATATTTCTAGTTATTTCGTATATATATTTAACCATGATGAAGCCCTGCAAAGAGGGTCAAAATAATTGTCTTGACCGAACCCAAGGACCTCTCCTCCGACCAACTGCTTTAGATTATTATAATTATTTATTAGTATCATTATTATCATCAGTAGTTCAAGTTTTCTTTTCCCATATTTATTAAAATATGAATATATATAAATTATTTATTAAAATGAGGAATTAGTAATTGGAAATGAATATACAAATTTTATACATAAATACATTTATTTATTTACTAAGCAGAACACAGTATAACTAAGGACAAATCAAAATTTGCGGTTATATAGTCGAATATCTATCGGTTGTTGCCGTAATAATCAACATAAAATAAAATATTTATTTGTAATACTCTTAATTATTTGGGTGTTGTGCTGCTAGCAACGGCTTTCATGCTGAAATTATACTATTCTAAAATTATTTAATTTATATAATAAAAATAAAATACAAATCACAACTAAAAGCTGATAAAATAATAAAACGATAATATATTACATACATTATTATCACGTATATAATCATTATTATACAAAACACATTATATAATTATAATTTATAATATCCCACAATAATATAAAGACTGTTACAAATTAAGAAATACAACAAATGAATGACTGAAATACGATGTGAATAATATATGAGGAGAAGATGGTTGGGGGTGCGGTCAATGAAACACAAATAAGTATGACTAACTTATTTTAATGTGCCGACGTTTCGGCTAGAGTTTCTAGCCTTCTTCAGGGCTAAAACAAAACAAGATAACAACCACAGTAAGTATAGAAAAAGAAAAAAGAAAAAAGAAAGAAATTAAAGAAAAAAGAAGAAAGAAAAAAGAAATTTTTCTATACCTACTGTGGTTGTTATCTTATTTATCTTTAGTTATCTTGTTATCCCAACCATCTTCTCCTCATTTATCATCCACGGTCAACTATCTCTCATAATGATGTGAATAATAATTTATAACTAATAAATTAATGATAATAATATATTAATATTATAAATAATAATAATTCCTACAAGAACATATATCCTGTCATTTAATGAGAGTTTGGCAAAAATAAAGGTTACCTCAAAAACTGTTAAAATATAAGAAAAACTTTTAATAATATTCCATATCGTTGTTTTTTTCTAATATAATCACCATTAGAGATGGGCAAAAATGAGCTATAGTTGAAACTACTAGCTAAAGTTGCCATGGATACGACCCTTATTCATGAATGAATCATTGATAAATAAATATCGTATCTAAGGCAATTTTAGCTAGTAGTTTCTACTATATCTAATTTTTACCCAACTATTGAAATAACAGCTGCAATTATTATTTTGTGATGATTTTCCAAAAATGTTTAATTTTGATCCTATGCTTTCCAAATTCAAGTCATCTTTTTTTCTTTGTGTAGGCAATTTTAATACCTATCACATTGTTTCATATATAGTATATACACATATAGGCATGGATACATTTTGAGTTATGCGCAACTAATGTTTAATTTCGGTCCTGACATTTTTATTATTAGATAAATTCCAGATTTCAATATCTAAGAACCTTTCCATGACGACACCGAATAATTTGAAAAAAAGGACATAAATCTGTTAATACCTTTCGGAGATTTTAGCTAAGTAACTAACGAGCATTGAATTTTTAATTTATATAGATTAAAAGCTGTTAAATAATCATTTAATTTATATTGAACAAAACAAAAATATAATTTTATGAATCTATCGAATAAGTAATTTAAACTAAAATGAATTGCTAAGAATTTCGAAGCTTTCCTCTTGTATTTAGAAAATGTCTCTTATTCATTGACAGCTTATTGTTTAAAACTATAAATTGAAAAAAAGGTTTTTTATTTTTTAATTTTTTTCATGCACGAGTCCCAACAAAGAGTGGAAACTTTCAATTTTGTCCATCAATGTATTTTAAAAGGGTATTTTCCTCGGTCCTCACTGAATTAATCGAGCCAACGCAGTATTTTCTATCCCTTTTAAATTCAAAAATGTTTCCCAGGGTAAAAGAATCAATTCATTCATTCTTCTCCATCCATTTTCACTTATATTTTTTTATCCATTCATCCACCCCGTCATTTTGATATCAATTTATATCAAATGTTTTCTTAACTACGGGATTGTTTTTGATAATGCTTCAAGAAAATATAGAGATTAGTATTGATGTAAAGAACTTATGATTTTTTGCAGAAAAAAAAAATTTCGGAAGGGAGACACGGCTAGAGAAAAACAGTTAATTTTTTAATAATGAAGTCAGCAAAAATAGATCACAGATTGTAATTTATAAATATAAAACTTTTAAATAGGTTATGGATACCAAAAGATCTGATATGGTGCATGGGTCACACGCTACAGAACAAAACATGTAACAGGAGTTGGCATATTATAATATATATTACAGAACAGAACATGTAACAGGTGATGGTATATTAATACGCCATATTATAATATATATTACAGAACAGAACATGTAA
>NW_027112396.1:66668-70412 GCF_000696795.3 Halyomorpha halys | reverse complement strand
CATATTATAATATATATTACAGAACAGAACATGTAATAGCAGTGGCTCTAGGGTGGGTCTTGGAAACTTGCTCAAAATATTTATTTGTGTCTCCCCTTAATTTGTTTTGCAGAATGAAAAATGACTTTGGTGAGAACTTTAAGCACTAAGTCAGAACTTTACAGAACCTTTTCAAATTGTAATAATAACGAATTATTTATCCTTCCATAAAATTGAGAGGGGTGTTTAATGCCCAGAAGCGCTTTGACACCATTTGTAAAGGTTGCGTCTCAAAACTGTATTTTAATATTTATGGTGGAAAAATATTTTTAAAAATGTAAAATATGTATATTTTTAGAATTTAACTTTTTTTTTAATGAGATGTTGTTTATATTGCAAATGTTAAACGCCTCGGGTTAGTTTAAGTAACCTTAGGATGGCTTTTCTTAATTTATCCGATGAACGAGGTGTGATGCTCGTTATATTTACTATAGTTACAAATAGAAGTAGCTAGAAAGAAAAAAAAATTACAAAAAGAAGGCAATAGCTTGTTTACCTAATGTTATTGTTAATAGAAAAGTGCTCGTAAATTTACAAAAAAGAGGGAAAACACAATTCTTTTTTAATTCACAAGCAAATCTCTGATACGTTTTTATTATGATGAAATGGTACCCTTTTCATACCCTAACTTAAGTAAAATAGTTTTGTTTTCACAGTACAAGCCTTTATAACCTCAAAACTACAAAGAGACATCAATAGTATAAGTACTTGGGCAACAGATAATAAACTTACGTTAAATGCCGAAAAGACAAAAGCTATCATGATTGGATCTTCCTCGCTCCTTAAATCTATCCCAGGACCCCCCAACTTTATCCTAAACAATATTCCTATCTCATTCCATGCGTCAGTCAAAAATCTTGATGTCACTTCTAACCAAACTTTATCCTGAAAACCACACTTTACCCAAATTTCCTGTCGAACCATAGCTACCTTAAAGCAATTCAATTGGATCTTTTATCTCCTTCCACTTAATACCCGTCAACTCTTAGTTTCCTCTCTTGTTTTCCCCCGCTTTGACTATGGATACCTGGTAGAGGGTGGCCTCTCAAATAATATCGAATCTAAACTTAAACGTCTTATGAATTGCGCAGTACAATTAATTTTCGGGATCACCCGACAACCCAGTATTACGCCGAGCTGAAGGGGCTCTATCCATCCTTCCGATGCCAGTATTTCCTAGCTTCCTTTTTATTCCAAGCAATTAGTACTCAGCGCACCTCCTATATCCTATAAAACCTGCAATTCAAATTCTCTCTCATTTACCCTCCACCTCACCGAACTACTTCGTTGGATAAATCTTTTTTACCCGACCTGCATATCACTGGAACTCCATTCCCTCGAACATATGTCATGTAACAACCCTTCCCTAGTTTTAAATCCTCCTATTTAACTACCTTTTAGTTCACCAATCTAATCCGATATTATAATAGTGCAGATATTTTGTAACTACCTTTTTGCTTTTTATGAATTTAGTCAGTTAATGTTTTAATTTATTTTTTTCTTCTCAGTATTTAAAATAATTTATAAACAATTTTAATATAAGTTATAATTAAGTGTGACCATATCATGTAAATTTTTATATATATAATGTATTGTATTATATATTTGTATTCTGTAACCATATATAAAAATAAAGAGCTTTGAAAATAAAAAAGTGTGGCCACATTGTTTTTGGTCAATATATTTTATTATAAAATTAAAATTGCCTTTTTAATTGTTCTAAAAGGACCTAGTCCCAGAATAATAAATTATTTTTTCATTTGATTTCAGGACACTTCCAAAAGTTGTCAGTTAGACCTTCTTTTGCAATATCATCAAACATTTGTAAATTAATTTAAGAAGATAATATTAAATAAATGTAGACCAGATGTAGAGCATCTCGAAAGATTAATAAGGATTTGAAAATGGATATATTTCCTTTGATGTACTGATTTTGGTACTTAATTTATTACAGTACCTGCCTTTTGTTATATTTCAATATATTTAAAAAGTATAAATGTTGTGATTATTTTAATACTTATTAATGAATTGGTTCAAAACCGAAATTAAAAACCACGTAGCCGTTTTGTAATGAGAAAAGTCTCTGTTAACATTATGCCGCTGTAATTCATTCCCAGGAGAGTTATGCTAATGAGAAAATCTTACTAAAGCAATGGTTTTTTAGCTCTCGCTAATTAGTCCTTAACTGAAGGACATATTTTGTAACTGTTTATTTTATAGCCGCCTGAAATTGTAGAGCAGAAGTGTCCAACCCAAGACCCTGGCTTATAATTCAACATGTAAGAGCAATTTTAGTTATAAGAAGAGTGCATATTTTGCTAATATGACAATTTGCTTAATCAATGTATTAAGCAACGATTATATATGCTTGCATAGGGAAGGTTTAAAATCTTTCCTTTTGAACAATCGTTATAAAAGGAAAAATATACAAAAAGAAATACGGAAATACAATGAAATATGAAGATGAGTTAACAGTTGAACGTACATAAATCTAAATGGAGTGAAGATAGTTAGGGTGCGGTCAGTAATAATAATAATAATTTATTTATTTGTTTATGGGGCAACCCATAGATTTATATATAGAGATAGAGCCTGTGAAATACATGAAATAGATAATCAATTGCAGTAATTTTACAAAAATGGTGAGTTGCAGATCGTTCATAAAACTAATTACAAACAATATACCCAAGCCAGGCTATCTACATTCGTTAGAATAAAACAAAAACGTCACTTCATATTTAATAATATTAAGAAAAAAAACTATACCTCCTATTGGGACGATAGGTTTCCAGCTCTAAGCAAAAGGTTTTGTGTTACACATATAAAAACAGTTTAAGTTCCAATCCTGAGGGTACAGATAGAAATTCATACAGCTGATTTCAGCTAATATTGCTTAGATTCGACATGAATATTTGTCAGATAATGGAAAAATACTCTAGAGCCGTTCTATCACAAGTTCTGGACAAAGCTTCTGTGGGTCCAAAGTATATTTGTGTGGAACGACACTTAGAGTAATTGCATATTTACCGGAAAGTCGTAGTTGGGAAATTATTCTCAAGTGAGTTATAGGGCAGTTGATTTTTGGGAAAGTTTGAGGAGCATCCGTTTCGATGATGACCCTACCGTACCACGGGTAATAGGATGATTCTCGTAATAACAAGTGGTCGATATCCTTGACAAATTGCCTATATCTATCCAAGATCTCCCCCATTCTGATTTTGATATTTACCAGATCATTGAGTAAGGGTGTGGTCAGTGAGTAAGTAAAAGCATATTGGTTAGTGCCAACGTTTCGGGCAGAATTTTTCTTCAGCAGGTCTCAAGCCAAGTGCTACAGACACGCCCCTTCGGAGAGCTGATCCAATGAGCAGCCGCGTTCTAGCCGAAGCCAGCCTATTTGGTCCTCGTAGGTTAGCCGTGGCCTTCCGTCGCCTCCCATCCTACAAACATGGCAACACCATTTCACCTGGTCTTTCTGCAGGACTTGAACAACAGATTTCCCTCCTGATATGGCTTGGAGACTATTATTTCTTACACATTCTGGTTTTTCCCGCCATTTTTCTCGTGAATCTCATTCCTGCGACCGTAGTTTGGCTTTAGAATTGTCCAGCTTTCTGATCGGCAAAGAAGAATAGATTTGTATCTTGACTTGTGCAGGTGTAACTTGGCGTTGTCGATCAGCGCTGAAGATATTTGTAAAAATGT
>NW_027112396.1:63786-65154 GCF_000696795.3 Halyomorpha halys | reverse complement strand
CCTCCTTATCAAATATTTTTCAAATCAATTCCAACATGTTGGTAGATAAATTTTAGGCAAATAGATTTTTTTCCTTGTCTGTGAAAAATTTTTTGAGAGCAGTATTAAAAAAAATCGAAAATGAGGGCTCGACGAGCCCCCCCCTTGGTGCTGCTAGGGTTAAGCTGTCAACTGCCATCCCTAGTTCATCCTCTGTGATGCAGTTATCCATATTCTCTGGTTGATCTATATTCCTTGCAAAATTATAATAAATAAAATATTATAAAAGACATTGGCCTATAAGCTACTGTATAGAAATTATTGTTGTAAAGGATAAATGGGAGGATAAGAATGTAGTTTAGTTGCAACTGGAAGAGATAACAGTGAAAATAATGGCTGGCATTTTATAATCTGATTCGGCCACAACAGAGAAGTTAAAATTAAACTTTTTTCTTTCTTATTCCGTGTTTTGTGATTATTTTCATCTAGACATAATCTTTACTTGGTTTTACTTGTACAAAGTTCTATCCCTCTTTAATGCACCCACAAATATCACTATTCAAGCTATCCTTTTTATAGCTTGGTTTATCAAGATAGGATTTTAAAGAAATCTACTAACCAAAAGTGTTACTTAAACATTAGTCCGCTAATTTCAACAACTAAAACATCAATTTGATAAAAAAAATTCTTGATAAATTAAAATAAAAATATTAAGGAAGTAACAATTTTGGAATCAATTTGATCTTTTAAGCTAAAGCTACTAACATATGAAAGAAAATGCGGTGTAACGTATATCTGTTTCCATTAAAATAATGTTGTTTTTTTTCGAAAACCTAATTTATTGATAAATATTACAATCTGCCACACTATTGTGGGAAATAGGTAATAGAGATCACTGATCATAAAAAATAATAAACTGGATTTAGTGAATGACACAATTCTTCCTTATTTCAAATACAATAATTTATATGATATCATCAGCAAAAACGTCTCGGGAAATTTACCCCATCTTCAGGCTGCTAAAAAACCAAATTCAACAAAACCATAAACATACGCTTACATCAACACTAATATATCATATTTACTTAAGAACCATTTATAAATAATTTACCTGATAACAATAACCTATATATAACATATAATTTTCTCCTTTATTGTCATTCTTGCAAATATATATTAATATTAATGTCATTTAATGAATAAAACAATTTTATTGCTAATAGTCATACATTTTAGGAGAATAATTACCTTCCTGAAGGTTATCTTCCATTATGATAACAACCATATAGACTATAAAATAATTTTCTCCTACCTCCATTACCACAAAGATGGACAATGAAAACTAAAATTAACAATTTTCAAAAACTATTTATATTCTATTTATTATAT
>NW_027112396.1:59195-63036 GCF_000696795.3 Halyomorpha halys | reverse complement strand
ATTTGGCCAGAACCAGATACCGTTCCTTCCATAATAAACTTCTCAACCATCCAAATCCACTTGTTTCTAACCTGGCTTCTCCTTCATTACCAAATAATCCTCCTAAGCGTCTGAAAAGAAGATGACCTCGAGATCTTCTTCTCTAGAAATGTTATTGGAGTTCTATCAGTGGGTAGATTCTCCACACGTTTTTATCATGTTACTATGTCACCTACAGCAAATTTACTTGTTGTATATATGTGCATACAGTTGTAAATATAAATAAATAAATTATTAAAAAAAAATTTCAATTCCTAAGCGGCTACCAACAATTTTTTAATCCAAAAGTTCTTAATTGCATTTCCTGCATGATATTTAGGGGGACGTGGGTTTATTGTGGTAACAAATTTATTAAAAAAGAAACCAATTGCAAATAGTCAATGTTGGTTATATAAGATTATTGCTGACTCTAATAGAGCCGAAGATTACTAAATTGGTAACAGCAGACCAGGTTTATCCCTCTCATTAAGATCATGGAAATTTTTATCTTTTTTTGTATTACTTTCTTTATTTCTATTCTGAGTTCACTTAATGATTTCAGCGTTCAATGTTTCTAATTTACACCTTATTTTACTATATTTTACTAATTTTACCTAATTATTGTATTTTACATATGAAAACGGAATATAGACATAAAGGCGATGTTTTTGAAAAGATCTTAAACCACTTCTGATGGTAGCAGCGTGGTAAGGCGCCTGTCTGCCAATCCATGGATTACGAGTTCGAGCCCAGCCCTACTCGAGATTTTTTCAAGAAAAAAATTACTCAATACTCGCTCAAAATCTCTCCCCCCCCCCCCCGGGGCATTTGTGAGGCCCGTTAGCCAATGGGTGGGACTCATAAAAATAGGCGTGGGAGTGACTGACCCACCCTATGAAAACCACGTCAGGAAACGCGCAATGTATTTCCTAAGTACACTGCGCGAGGCCTTGGACTTCCACGGTCTGTCGCGCCAATGAAAAAAAAAATGAATATTATGTTAATAGTCTTGTATTATCCATTCTGTCTTATTTTTTTTTGTTTATTGTTTTGTTATGGAGAACTTGTTTTATCTTTTGTTTATTGTTTTTGTAATGGAGAACTAGACTCAGGTTTTGTTTTATAATAAATAAAATCTAAAAAATCTGTTAAAAAAAAATCTGTAGTTTACAAAAAAAAAGGTAGAAACATATATATATACATATATATTTTCTATTAAAATTAAAAAAAAAAATTAATTTTCAGGGGGTGCTAATATATTTTTTGAGGAATGTTTGGGAACCACTGCTCTATTTTATTAATAAAATTAGAACTATCTAGTAATCAGCCCCCTTTTTTGTTTTCTTATTTTATTCTGTTCCATTTTTAAAAATTCTTATTTGCTGTTTCCTCTTTTGTGTTCTTAATAAATATTGCCCATTTATACTTTTGTCTTAGCGCTATTAGCGAAAGGGAGTAAGGGATAGGCCCACAGGATCACATATTTTAATTTTCATGCCCCAATGCTTACTTTCGAAAATAAGTTGCTCTAATTTCTTTACAAAAATCCCATTTTAAGTCGCCTCTTCTGTACATTTCTACTATATTATTATTAGGCATTATTTTAGCATCGGTATTCAAACTAAAATCTCAATAAATGAAATAAATTAGTAAGTCGATTATTATGACAAGCGACAAGATAATGAGTACCATGATCACAGACAAATAGCCCGACTAGAAGTTGAAGGAAACAATGAAATAGTTTTTGGAAGAGAAGACAGACGTAGCGGTGGGAACTTTGCCAAGTTCCGCTAAGGGTGCCAGGGACATCTCACTACAAATATAGTCAAAATATTCCATCTCCGAGAATTTCATCTGTTGAGCTCATTCCTTCACAACATAATACAGAATATGCTAATAAAACCCAATATTCTTCGTAAAATTTACTTCTTTAGCCTTATTCAAATAGTTAAAAATAAATAAAAATCAGATAAATTTTATAAAGTAATTATAGCTGTATTTGGGTAACTTAATACCGGTGAGAGCAAAACGTAAAAATAAGGTATGATACACTCGGACTCCAGTAAGGATTGCCTTTATTGAGACTAGTTCCTGTATATATATATATACATTCCAATCACCTGATAAACCCAATGAAGAACTGTAATCCACATTGCCCTACATTGTAGCAGCTTATATTATCATTATTCTATAAAAATAAAAAAAAATATTGGTAACATATAAAATTAATTTATGTTCCAAATGAGGAACTGGAACGTTCCAGTAGAAGTTACATTTTCAAACCATTCCAAAATGAGATACAAAGTTTCTTTGAAAAAAATGAAAAAAGAAATTTTTAAACATGGAATACAAATTTCAATGCGCGATTGTAGTAAATTCAATTATTTTTCTGACAGTGGGGAAATTTTATTTCGACTATTGAGCAGACCTTGTACCCGATTTATAATAATATGTTATTTATATTTAAAAAGTTACCTGAGGTCAAAATCCTACAAAATAAAATTTAAAAACATAATCAGTATATCTACATTTATATCTACACTAGACACAACAAATACCAGATAATGAATTTTAAGAAAAAACATATTAAACAGTAATGTTGCTGGGGAAGTAAATGTCATTTTTAACCGAGTGTAGACAGCTGTAGTGTGTCACAGCCAGACTAAGGCACTGAAATACGTTTGTGACGGTATTACTACGATATAAAAACTATCACCGTATTAATGATCCATGAAGATAATTCGATCCACAGAGTTTATACCTTACTCATACCTAATTTAACTATTCCTTTTAATGTCCTCAAAAACAATTTTTTTAATGTAATTAATTAGTATTAAAACGTAAATGACCAAATCTTAATATTAACTAATAAGAGAAAATTCAATAACAATAAATAGAGTGAAACTTCCACTAAAGTAAAAACTTTATCGAAACCACGTTAATGCTGCTACGAAATGGGACAAAAGAATTCAATTGACATAGTATGACGGATAGTTAAGTCTGGATTCTTTTGTCGAGACTCACGTGATAAACTCGATACCTGTTGTCGATACTAAACAGGATACATGTAGTCGATACTAAACTCGATACCTGTAGTCGATACTAAACTCGATACCTGTTGTCAATACTCATATAAAAAAAAATTGAATCTTTAGCTCTAAAAGCCACGAAGAGTTAGGATTGTAGGACTTCGTTAGGAAGTACTGTTACTAGACCAACGGTTGTGCAAGGGCAAGGAGATGACTTTGTCAGAAACATGCTCCACCGCCAAATTTTTTCCCAATGAAGGGTACTCAGTTGATGAGGCTGGATGGACCTCGGAGGCCGCCCTAAACCACAGAGCTGACTCACGGCTGCAGTGAAGTAGAAAATAATTACCTGGCTCAGCCTTATTGGAACCCGGTTCCATAGAGCTGGTAGCACAGCACCTTACCGCTGAGGCCCCGCTCCCAGTGGTGTATACAATTCCTAATACTCACATGACATGCTTGATATATATTATCGATACCTCACATAATAGGCTCAATAACAGTTGTCGAGAGTTACATGGTAAATTCGATACCCATTACGAGAGTTACATGGTAAACTCGAAACCCATTATCGAGAGTTACATAATAAACTCGATACCTATTGTCTAGAGTTACATGACAAACTCGATACCTATTGTCTAGAGTTACATGATGAACTCGATACCTATTGTCTAGAGTTACATGATAAACTCGTTACCTATTGTCGAGAGTTACATGACAAACCCGATACCTATTGTCTAGAGTTACATGATAAACTCGATACCTATTGTCTAGAGTTACATGGTAAACTCGAT
>NW_027112396.1:55612-57370 GCF_000696795.3 Halyomorpha halys | reverse complement strand
GGGGGGTGCGGTCAGCAAAGAACAACATAAATAAACAAAACCATATTTATTTATTTTATGCCGACGTTTCGACCTGAGTTTCAGGTCTTCATCAGGGGTTGTGGCGTAGAATATTATAGGTGTATAATATGTATCTTACATCAGATATACTACAAATTATAGATTACATTCTATTATATCTAGAATTGAACAATAAAATAAGAATTATTGACTTGAAAAAGATAAATAAGAATATAATGCATCTTTATAAATATGTATAATAACTACGTTTATTCCGAATTCCGGAGGTAAATGAAATCTAAGTCACTAAAACTGGGAAAAGAACATAATAGAATATTAAAGAGTAGTCATAGGCATTAGGTTAAATGATAAATCTATGCTCTGTATGAATGTCCGATTTTTAGGCCAGGCTTGATTGCAAAAATATTTTCTAATTAATTACTATAACTTAAAATGTAATCTATAATTTAGATTGATGGCCCCTCAAGTACTCTTGGGCCCGCTGTGAACTTAGGCATTAAGGATTGAATTGTTTTGAAGTTAGGTCTGTGCGAGGTTAAGGAGCTCAATGATTAATGAGGCACAATGCAAACTCATTTATTTTTCTTCATGTTCTCATTTTTAAGTTTATACTTCCGAACAAACCACGCTTCTTCACAATCGTCTCGGTAAAGGATTGTAAGCTCTATTAGTCAGTCTATCCGATGAATCCAAGAACAAAATACGGTAAACCATATTTTAAAAACTATCATTGGTCTTTTTTAGTAATAATACTCATTATTAGAATAATTTCCAGCATAAAGTTAAAAAAATATTGGTTATTAAATTAATTAAAAGTTTGTAGAAAAAATTATGTATTAATATAAACTAGCAAGAAATCTAAAACAGAAATAATGTACAATTTCAGGAGCCCGGTATGAGTTTTACGATCGGAAGCTTTATGTTGTAAGCTGATAAAGTCCTCATTAAAATTTGTAGATTTAAGGATTTAATAATTTAGCCTTTCTGGTTAATAAACCTATATATTTAATAAGGATAGCAAATGGAACGAACAAGAAACTTGAAAGGTTTGGTCACTTGGATTGTGTAAATAATAATATAAGTCTTGAGGTAGTAATTTATATTGGAAGATGGTTCGGATTGATAATTATACCTCAACTCAGCCCCTATGAAGTGGGGCCAAACCTAGGTTATTGATCAATAGTTTTTCTCTATTTGTTTACCCATCTGGACCATCTTCAGTTATACTTTACATCAAATTGGTTAAACTTTCCAGTTTTCTATTCTCCTACTCTCCAGTGCTTATTACAGTATTACGTGACATGGGACATAGAAGAGGTTGAGAATCGATTCCCAAATCGAATTTCTTAAACTAGGTCCCCCTCCATAGAAAGGGCACAGGTGTGACTAGCACAAACCTGTTTAGAAAATTCTGTTAGGCATTTGTCAGGCTGTAATAGATTACTGATGAGGAAGGAATGGGGTTATACACTGTAATGTTTCAGTTCAAAACCTTTAAAAATAAAAAAAAGATGAATTTATGTTGGTCTTAAGATGCATTAACACCGAAATTTTACCTTGAAATAATCAAAATATTTATTATTAACGTTTTGATGATCACTCCTTACAGTGGTCAATTTTATTTTTACTTTTAAATTTAATCCTTCGTAAAATCCTCAATGCTCCTTATTTTGTTACTAATAAAACCATCCATAAAGACCTAAATGTTCCTTATGTAACCGATCTAGCCCGAACCCG
>NW_027112396.1:52108-53912 GCF_000696795.3 Halyomorpha halys | reverse complement strand
AATAAATAATATATAATATCCTTGGTTCAATGGTTGACGAAGAAAATAAATTGTAGATATTTTATTATTTCGATTTATCTTTTATTTGTGTTACATCTTTTGTTTACGTTATATAATAATTTGTAATATAAGTCAATGAAAGAAAGGAACATTAGGATACAGCAACTAGTTGATATTTTAAGTTTGCTTATAGAGTATTACTTTTTTCTGTGCTCAGTTAATATTATTAGCTATTGAATAAAAAAAAAAATACTTGAAGTTTTACAAGTTGGAGATAAACTAAACATAAATAAATCTAATCATTTCCTCGCAGTTTGTAATGGAAGAGAGAAAACCATGCAACTGGGACATCATGATTCAGTTTGCAAGACAAAGTTAGTCCTATTTAGTAAGCAGCGTGGCCCTTTGCAGATAAGCAAGTTCTGGCCCAAAAATTTGCACCTACATGTTTTAACAAAGAAAAAAAAATTAGAAAATATTTTCTTGAATATAATGTTATATAAATAGTGTTACTGAGTTGTGAGACTTTTGTAGTCAAATATAATATATATAATAAACAATAATAAATAATACAACAACTAATAAATAACAGTAATATAAGTAAACTATTATTTAATGACTATACTTTTTCATCTATTGGTTTAATCATGTAATACGTTTCATTCTGTAGATTTGAACAATTCTTTTATTTTCTGAAACAACTCTAATTTCTTTGTTTTCATGCGCATACTTTTGTAAGTCTGTTACCACTTCTAATAATAATTATAATAAAAGGGAAACCCAAGGTTAGATGCCGATGTTACCAATCGTTTTGTACATGTGTTACATCTTTCCAGTGACGCCCTTCCCAACAAAAATCTACTAAGTCAGTTTTTATGCAATCCTCCTATCAATGTTTCGGTCTACCCCCCGAACGTTTACCCGGTTCAGTGTTTATTAACATTTTTGGGATCCAAGTCCTACAAACCCAAAACTATAACTTTAATTATATTTACCGAGTGAAATTCATCTGTTTTTGGTCCAAAAATTTTCCACTATACTTTATTTTTAATTACCTAACGGCACTGTTCTTCCCTTAGTGTAAGAGGCCACTTTTCACATCCTTAAATAGTTTTTTTTGTTCGAAAATTAATCATTTAAGCATTAGAAATATATTATTCCACTAACCTAATTTTATTTTCAGTACCAGCCAAGTTTAATCCGAGGACGAGAGGTGCGTTTTTATAAATTCCACAACTGGAGGTTTTCCGAAACATTAATGGCCTACAGAAAGAAAAGACAAATTATAATGGCCATTGCTGTTATGCAAATACGGAAATGGTTTTTAAATTAATGATATGAGGTTTCATGGCGATCCCTAATCTGAATTGCAAATGCGGTCCCATAATCCATTTCGTGTCTCAGTTAAAAGAAATGTAATGGCTGGGAAAAAGCTAGGATACGCAATGGCTAAAAAAAAAAAAAATAAAAAAAATATGCGGCTTGAAGGTTTCCTTGTTCATAAACGACTTTAAAATCCTTCGAACTATTCTGTGCAATGCATAAATGATGGAGGATTCGAACATCTGGGAGAAAGTAATTATTCTTAAAAAGTCTAAAACTAATGGTCACCTAAATCGACAAATAAATTAAATTTTGGAACGAATTGTAACTAGAGTATGCTTGCAGAAATGTGTATAGAGGAAGCGAGTAGGAGAGAAGTGAATTGAACTCAACGATCTATTGGGCGGAAGTTACTCATTTTTTTATGTAAATCTGCCTTATTAATACGAAGTATGTTTAAGGTAAACAATATTTTTATATA
>NW_027112396.1:47951-49333 GCF_000696795.3 Halyomorpha halys | reverse complement strand
GTCCCATATCAATTAGTGATTGTTATTAAAATGGTCCCATATCAATAGCATCTTATTTTACTTACTACTTTCACTAATTTGTTTTATTTATTTTATTTTCAAAAGGCAAACTTAAAATATAAGTAATTGATGATTGTGATAAAGTTTTTAAGGAATAGTGTCTGTGATGATTTTGATTTTGTCTTAAGTGAATATTGACTAATTAGAAATTGATGTTTTGACCTGGGCAGAATAGCCTGCATGAAGTTAGAGTTTTAAATTATATAATTTCAAAATTGTATTAAGTAGATTGTCCCTGAGAATGGCCGGATTGGCCGAAACGTCGGACTTATAAGAAAAATAAAAGGTTTTGAGAATAAAATGGATAGAAATTAAATTATTTATTATAAAAAAATAAGTAATTAATTAAGAAAAATTGTGTGGGAACTAGGTACTTGATAAACTTTTTTTTATAATCGAAGAATAAATTCGAAATTAATTTAACTTATTTTTAATTATAGAAGATAATTTATGCAACAAATTTCATTAAATTTAAAGTTATTATTTTTTTTTCTTTACATAGAACGATTTAGCTGTGGGACGAAAGAAATTTTATTGCACTTATTAAAATATGTTAACAGTAAGTTTAAATAGATGCTGACTTCAATGACTGAAAAGCATTTGATTCATATGATGATTGGGTTATCCTTTAAGTATAAACGATATATATACATACATATGATGATTGGGTTATCCTTTCTCTCTATAACCTTTCTTTATCCCATTGTGATTTAAATTGGCTCGGTTCTTCCGTACCCCTCTCTCTATTATTCCTATTACCCTTAACTGTTATTATTTTTAACGAATCTTTCTCTCCTTTTATTCTTATTCAAGGCGTTCCTCAGGATTTCACCATGTTCTCAATCTGAATTTATAATCTTCCGGTAGGCCCCAAGTCTAAGCGGATTTTGTGACCCTTCTACAACCTTTTTTCGCTACCTAGCCATTTCAGCCATGCAGAGTTGTTAATCAGCAGGTTACCAGCCATCCTTACAGAGTGGGGAGGTCGAGATTCCATCTGTGGTTGACGTGCAATAAAGTTCAAATGACCCATACTAGATTCGAACCAGTGCCAAACCAGAGTCCAGGTGACGCCTAATCCCTGCTCCCTCAGTCCTGATAAGCTGAAAACATGGATTTGAATTTCCGAAAATGTTGTAAGATAACAAATTACTGGTAAGTTCACCTTTCTCACAGTTTTTTTGTTTGTAATGAATAACATTGTGAATACGGATTCAGCGTTTAAACAGCTCTACTAGCTAACAGAAAACAGTCACAATGAAAACATGTATAACCGCAAATTTTCATCTATCCTTAGTTATATATATATATATATATATATA
>NW_027112396.1:44492-45611 GCF_000696795.3 Halyomorpha halys | reverse complement strand
ACAGGATGTAGAGAAACTACCCAGTAGTAGAACTCTAAAAACAGTTTACAATATAAGGTCACGAGGCCATCTTCTTTTCAGGCGCCTCGGAGGAAGCAAGGTTAGAAACTAGTGGGTTTGGGTGGTTAGGGAGTTTATTATGGAAGGAATAATGCCAGAGCAATCTAAAATAAATTGGATGATATATAATATGATAATTATCTTTTATCTTTATATAGCCTGATTGTATCTTTTTATTGTATTATGTAATAACATGTAATATAACGGGTGAAGTTAGGTTTTAATGCCAAATTTAATTTTTGATCTTTCTCTTTTTATACTTTTTATAAGAAATATCGTCATTTTTATGAGAAATATCAACGCTGGAATCAGAAAAGAAATGCCATATGGCAAAGGAAGGGGACCATTATATGTATATTTATATACATGTATATATATCAATATTGTAATCGATATATTTTCAATGAAGTAGGTCAGAAAAAAAAATCAGAAAAGAAATAAGAAGTCATGTATGACTTGAACGTATTTTTTTCTTTATATATTTTAATAAATTATGATAAAAATGCCTGGACATGGGAATAATATATCATATAAATATTGTATTCAGAATATACATTGATTCCTACCAATCGATAAAATATCGGTAAGTAAAAGTCAAAACAACCTGACTATTGCCATAACAATCGTAATCAGTCTTATTAATTGAACATTAGTCTTCTTCTTTCTTTAATTTTAAAATTCTTTCACATTTTTCATATTACTAACATTTAAAGCTTGTTAATTACTTCAAATAAACAAAATTAAAAGTACAAAAATAATTGAGGGAAGTTTTTTTGCAAATTCGGCACTTAAGCCCAGCCGTACTATTGCAAAGAGGATAAAGTCTAGCTGATATTAAGATACATGAACAGATTCAGTTTATATAGCATTTCTAATCAAAATATTTAGGGAAAAAGATAAAAGTATAAAATAGAAAATAAAACTTCCTTTTTAGTTCAAATAAAATAAAAGTCCATTTTAGCGCACTATGTTCTGTAACATTACAAGCATATTTAACGTACTATGTTCTGTAACATTACAAGCATATTTAACGTACTATGTTCTGTAACATTACAAGCA
>NW_027112396.1:36564-43417 GCF_000696795.3 Halyomorpha halys | reverse complement strand
CCCTATGATGCCGATTTGGCCAGAACCAGATACCAATCCTTCCATAATAAACTTCCCAACCACCCAAACGAACTCGTTTCTAACCTGGCTTCTCCTCCACTACCTAATAATCCTCCTAGACGTCTGAAAAGAAGATGGCCTCGAGATCTTCTCCTTTAGAAATGTTTTTGGAGTTCTATCAATGGGTAGATTATCCACATGTTTTTATCATGTCATACTATCACTTACAGCAAATTTACTTGATGTGTATATATGAATACAGTTGTAAATATCAATAAATAAATTATTAAAAAAAATAATAAAATTCCATATTATATGTCTCAAATATATGTAAACGAAAGTAGAAATAATAAAGAACCATGAACAAAAATGATACATTTTCTCTGTTTTCACCCGACCAGGATATATTGGCAACCAGGATATATTGCCAACAAATATGTAACTGACTGAGAGCTGTATATGGAGAGGAGAGGTGATAGAACTGATTACACATTATGCGCTCCCATCTCTTTGTGTACATTCCAAGCTTGGTCAAATATTAACAGTGGCCTCTCTGTATTTTGAGAATATCCGTTCTGGTGTCAGGTTCATTTACAGTTAGTCCAATTAATGCCGCCAATTATCTACAATTAAATAGTTATGTGATACTTAATCAAAAATAAATAATACATTTATAAATTAAGCTTTTCTCGTCGTTCAGAAGAAAAATAAGTAAAAACAATTGAATCTTTAACTGCAGACGTGAAAATTCATAATATTCTTTGAGAGTTTTTTTTTTTTTTTAATTAATTCAAAGAATGTTTTATAACTATAGTCTTATGTTTCAGACGAGAGATAGTCCGGGTGGCATTAAATAGAGGTATAAAAACAGTAAAAGAAAACTATTTATTGTTTACCAACGTTTTGCCCAACTTTGCAGGACTTCGTCATATAATTTTAATCAATGTATTAATATCTGCATGTAATATCTTATATTACATTTATCACATATATTTACGTATTGTAATATTAGATATGAGATTAGATGTTTCTGTCATTTTACCTATCTATATATTATAAAAAAATATTACCATTTCTAAGGGGTATAGAGACATGTTATACCAGACTTCCGCCTTTTTTCTCAGACGTTCGCTGTGTTTCAATCAGACAGGTGATTACCCCCTCCCTCTACCTTTATTGTTCACTTTTATAAATTTTCTTAATATCTCCATTTTACATATTCCTACAACTCACCTATACCACCATATTCCTACAACTCAGCTATACCACCATATTACTACAAACTCACCTATACCACCATATTACTACAACTCACCTATACTACCATATTACTACAACTCACCTATACCACAATATTACTACAAACTCACCTATACCACCATATTACAACAACTCACCTATACCACCATATTACTACAACTCTCCTATACCACCATATTACTACAACTCACCTATCTGTTCTACCTTTCACACCTACCTCTTTAATATATTTATAACTAATTTCAATGAGTAATCTCCTATAATTTATTAGTCTATTTAGAATTTGTGTCACACCTGGTTACATTTATTAGCAACTTGTTCCCAGTTCACCTACATGTATACTTCCTTATATCGTTATTACTAATTCATTTTTAAATACATTTTAAACAAATTGATTTAAAATGCTATAATTTTAATGTTTTGTTAATTCTAAAATGTTTGTATCTTGATTTTTGATTTAGCCCCGCAAAGGGCGAAACGTTGGTAAACAATAAATGGTGTTCTTTTAATATTTTGATAACTTTATTGACCGCCACCCCGCCTATCTTCCAACAATCTACTTTATACGGTCAACTATCATCTTCCAATATGAAGAAAATTAAAGATAATTTAGAGGAAGGCTCTTTTGAAAATTCAGCACTTAAGCCATGTCATACGACGGTAATGTCTAGCTGATATTAAAGGACATGAAAACCGTAAATTTAGAAACAGTATTTAATCAAAATATTCAGAGCAGTTTTATGGGTGTACGGTAAATGCTTTACGGAGTTACTTTTGTTAGTTGTACAAAAAAACTAAAAATATTTCAACCTTTAAGTCGTAACCATAATCAGAACATTCTTAGGGAGGTGGGAGGGATCATGTAGGACAATGTTAGTAAAAATTATTTCAAAGAGCGTTTTATAATTATAGTACTATGTTTCAGGCCGTAGAAGCCTCAAACAATTTCATAATTATAGTACAATGTTTCAGGCTGCAGGAGCGTCATAAAATTGTATTATGACTTTAAATATAATTTTTCACTACTTTATGAAGTATGAGGTTTTTTTTTAAAACTCAGCCAGATAAACTACTACATGAATATACAATAGCAACAAAGGATTGAGAGATTATTCTTGCTCCCTTTAAGGTTAAAATACAATCCATTTTATTATTAATTATTCCTAACTTTATTGAGATATTAACTTTAGCGGAAATACATTCTCCAGGCAGAGGCGCTAATGCTTAGTGATCCGTTTAATATCGCTGGAACCTACTCCAGTAGTGCCAATACAAACTGTGACGCAGTTCGACAGTTTCCTACCCTGCTTGTCAATCAGTAGACTTCCGGAGCTGTGTCTATTTCCGGAACATGTTTCATCGGAGATTGCTTTCCTGGCTTAGTTAACGCCATTGTCTGCTAAATTATTTCTCTTTACTTCACTTTAGTGCTTTAATTTATTTGTCTTTTTTAGTGAAATTATTTGTCGATGAATTTTAGTTTAAGTGAACATTTCATAGAAAAAAACAGCCGAATAACGTTGAAGTGAGTCATTTTTTCGATTTAGAATATTATGTTTGTGTTCTGTATTTTCGATCCATTTACATGAGACAGAAAATTTTGAAATTAATATCTCTGCTTCCGTAGGGCATAAATGAAAGAAAAAGTCACTGGTTGAAACTTTGGGTACGCAGGGAAACTGATTTCACGAGTACTAGAAGTAACTATAAATCCCTTGGAATTTAAAGACTGTAGCTATCGAAGAAAAGGACCACTTGAAAACATGGAAGCTTAAAATAAAAATTATTTATCTTTAAAAAATGCCAATGTTCTTGTTCAGAACTTAGTATAAGATTTATTTTGAAATAAAGGTAGGAAAAAGAAATGTACACATACATATGAAGAAATTCTCAATGAATAAGAATCTATAAGAAAATAAATCAATGATAAAACGATAAATATATTATGTTTAAGTGATTTGTTATTACTGTAGTACTGATTGGAAGTTGATAAAAAAAATCTCAAGGCTGGAAACCAAATGTGAGGACAGGTTTACTGTTGCTAAGTATCTCAGATTTCTGATGCAAAGTCACATTTTCGAAAGTTTTAACTAAAAAGAAAAGATTAATCATTGAAACTATTTGCTTATAATATCAGAACAACTTTATCATCACTCTTAATTTCATACACCAAGGAATAGAAAAAGTTTGAGGCATACCACACATAGCAGCATGAATTCGTTCCAATACCGATGGTATACCACACACAGCAACATAAATTCCTTCCAATACCGATGGTATAACACACTCACACACAGCAACATGAATTCCTTTCAATACCGATGATATACCACACACAGCAATATGAATTCCTTCCAATACCGATGGCATAACACACACAGCAACATGAATTCCTTCCAATACCGATGGTATACCGCACACAGCAATATGAATTCCTTCCAATATCGATGGTATACTACACACAGCAATATGAATTCCTTCCAATACCGATGGTATACCACACACAGCAATATGAATTTCTTCCAATATCGATGGTATACCACACACAGCAATACGAGTTCCTTCCAATACCGATGGTATAGCACACACACCAATATGAATTCCTTCCAATACCGATGGTATACCACACACAGCAATATGAATTCCTTCCAATACCCATGGTATACCACACACGGCAACATGGATTCCTTCCAATACCGATGGTATAACACACACAGCAACATTAATTCCTTCCAATACCGATGGTATACCACACACAAGAACATGAATTCCTTCCAATATCGATGGTATTAATTATTTTCTTTGTTTTTTTATTTCCTTTTTTTAGTGTGACAGATTATCTGTTATTCTAAAAAAACTATTGCAACCACGTTTCGGAATTATCCGTCGTTCTCATTATATACTGATACTGATTTTATTATCTGGATTATCTCTCTAGGAAGTCTGGTGAGTCAATTTTTTTATAAATTTTTGACTTTTATCGTATAAAATAAAATATATAAAGTAGAAGATTGGTGTTATATAGTTTTTAATATTGTTATAGGTTTTTATAGTGCATGAATATGGGACAGTGGTCCCGAAACGTTGTACAATGTCAATGAATAAATAAATAATAATTTATTGAAAATGATGGAAGTAATAAACCTCAAAAAATTATAAAAAATTGATTTTATTATATCTGTAATCATTACTTATTCCTTACATGTTATATGTTCAGAAGAGGACAGTATTTACCGAATTATTTCCGCAGAAGAATGTTACATCAATATTTCGCACAAGTCTTGGAGCAATCCCTGCGAAAAAAAAAAGAAAATTTTTGAGGCCTTCAGTCTGCCATATTTCTTTTTTTTTTTTTTTGAAATTAGTATTGTTAAATATATTTTCAATAAAACAGAATTATCCCTCAAGTTTAGTTAGAGGCTACTACTTTGGGTTACAATAGGGTTATTTTTAAATCTAGCGCCTTTGTAATTTAAGTAAGGTATAAATAGTAATAGCCGGCTGCCAGGAAGCTTTTGAAACGATTTGTGTAACGGCACAGCGCCCTCTCTCTGCCCCAGCGGCTATCGGGGACCAATCCATTCATTATCAACTTCGTTTATTCACTTCAAAATATAAAATTTATCAACCTTGTTTCCGTTTTTAACATCGAATATAATAATAATACTAATATATAATAACAATAATATCGAACTATGGAATTATTTGGATAATCGTGATTGGATAAGAGTTCTGAAAAACGGTTAGATTAGTTGAAGATTTGATCCGATATAATAGGATCAAGGTGATTAGGAGAGTAAAAATGTCTAGCTCATGCGATTATTTGACAGGTCTACAATCCATGTCAAATAATAACTCATATTAGTTATGATAGTTATTATTATAGATGATTGGCCGTATCTGAATTAAGAGATGATTAAATAAACAAAATAGTTGTCAAATGTTTATTGATGGCCAAGGTTTTGACCCATGATGGAGATCTTCATTGGGGATATTGTGAGGGTTGTGTTCATTATCAAGCATTTGAATCGACAGTTTTTTTGACAATCGCAAAATTCAACTGTAAATTCCAATTCCGTTTTTGGTATTATAAACGTCCGTCCATTACAACAGCCTTGTGGGTCGAAACGTTGACCTACAATAAATAGATGAAAACTATTTGTGTTTCCTTCTTACTCATTTCACTGGACTAAATTAATTATTACTCCGCCATTAAATGGAGCCATCGGAGTTCATCCTCTATCATTTTTTGCTTACAGTACATTTCGTAGGTTACCTTATATTTTCATTCAAACAAGTCTTACGCTAGAAAATATTTTAATCTTATGATTTAAAAATTTCTATAAAACTTTACTAAATTTCATCATTATATTTTCTATACGTGGCCATTGACCCAAGAGGACCCGAAGACCCAAAATGCTTTTGAACTCAATACAGCACCTCTAAGTCTTCAGCACACACGTTGTTGGTACGATACATACAACTCAAGGACAATCATTGCTACGTAAGCAGAACATGTGCTAGTCAGTTGTCAGTAGAAGAATTACACTTATAAATTAAATTTCCTGTTGTTATGCATCAATGTAGTTTAAGTTTATATTAGATGATTACTACTCACCAATGGCATTGTATCATAATGAAGGTATTAGTTCATAAATACAAATCTACAAATCACAAAGTGTAAAGGCTAATACATTTTTTTCATAACAGGAAGGAAGGAACAATTGGTGATATTAAAGAAGTTGAAAAGTATAAGTGAGCATTGTACAGCTCAGGGAAATTGTAACAAGTAGATACTACAATAGTACACCAGTTCGCTGCAAGATAGCCAACTCATAAAACATAACTAATAAGGTTATATTATTTTTTTACTTATATTATTAAATTATGCGGCAAATGAGCATCAAAACATATTTATTCGGTCAAGTAGTACGAAAGAAAGAAATTCATTTTCAAATTTTGCCAAAAGTGTCAAATATAACATAGAAACGCATTTGCTGACGGATGAAAAGTCACTACCCTCTCTAGAAATATAGACGACGATGTGTAGCAATGATGGAACGTGTAGAAATACCTCCTCCCCCCCCCCCCGAGGAACGCGCGGATCGCAAACAATCAAGAGCCTGGCACATCGTCAGCTGCAGATCTGCGACTGATCGGCCACCTCCCGCTAGATCGTGTCTTAAAAAACATGCCACCACTCCCGCTTCACTATTCGTGGTATCGGATCTGACGCATTTTAATCGCAAACTAAGAAATGAAGCGACAATAGGAAATGACATAAGGCCCCCTCTGTTGGAACTCATTCAAAGAGCGATGCCAACACAAGCTTATTGAAAATAACACAGCTTTGGAAAGTTCGTTTCTCAAGGTTAGAGGGCGGTGCAATATTAACCTTTCCTATTACTATTAACATTTATTGATTGTTTATTGCAACACATGTATTTTTTCCCTCCATTCTAGGAAAAAGTTAAAACACGACAGAGGTTTAATCATTGATAGTTTGATCATGGTCATAATTGAGATTCGCGACTTACCTCGTTCTTGACTTCTCCATGAAATTCCCTTTATTTTGATACCTCACTCGTGACTT
>NW_027112396.1:21563-35575 GCF_000696795.3 Halyomorpha halys | reverse complement strand
AAAATCCATTACTCCCGAGAACCAGAAAAGGGATCGATACTAGTACTACATTCTATTTCTTAGAATAGGATTATATTCTAAATTGTAGTTGATCAGTTACCATGGTTACTTTTCGCTTACTTGGTCTTGATCCCATGTTATTAATGGCAATAATTTTTCATCCAATTCCTTTTAACAAATTTCGTTCATACATTAAAATTCAATTATTTAAGTTAAACAATTGCTTCAATGTTATGGTAAATAAGGCATACTGACGAAGGTTTTAATATGCTTGATAAATATTATATACCTATTTTTACAGAATTGTCTGAAATTGAAAGTGGTGTTTCAATATTTATGAATACATAAAAAAATATAAATTTTTTATTCGACTTTGGTTATATTGCTAACACATTGTTTTTTTTTTCAGGTGAGTGTTAATCTACTTAGTACTCAATATATAATCGTAAGTAATTCATATGCACAATATTATAAAATAAACCAATAGTTTATATTTACCAATTACATTCCTCCATCAGTCTTGTGCCCCATCGACAATTCTGCCATTTTATTGTCCTCGGTTTTCTCTGGTCCACCTCACTTCCTTCTACCATATCTTTTCGACGAGTTCATCAGAGTCCTGAGGCAACACACTTCATTTTGTTAAATGATTTTTCTCTAATGAACAGTCATATATAATCCTTTGTTTGTCTATTTGTATCTCCATTGCTCATTTCTCATTTCTATGTTTTACATTCAGAGAACTAACATAAGGATACATAAATAGTGTTAACAGACGTGAATAGTTCAAGTGCTATTATAAGATAAAGGCTGTATGGAGTTCTATAAGGAAATGTTTGGTGTGCGGTCAGAGAAGAACATAGGTAAGTTGAAAAAACTTATTCATCAGTGCCAACGTTTAGGCCAGAATTCACATCCTTCGCCCTGATGAAGAACAAAAAACATGATAACAATCAATGCAAAAAAGGATATACAAAATGATTAGAAAATAATTAACATAAGGATACATAAATAGTGTTAACAGACGTGAATAGTTCTATAAGAAGATGCTGTATGGGAAGAGTAATATTAAAATTAACTTAGAGGAAAGAACAACTAATAAAATAAATATAAAAGTCTAGTTAGTAAATCTAAGTACAAAATGGAAATTATTAGTAATAAAGTAATGGAAGAAGTAGGAAATAAATATATATATAAGAAGAATAGTTGTAAACTATTTTTGTTTCACTTTTGACCGCAACCCTGACCATCTTCTTGTATATCAATTTTTACGGTCAACTATATATACATATATAGGAAATAAATAGTATGCATAAGTAATAAACATGTAATTAAAATACAAGGTTAAGGAAAAAATATATAAAGTTATATAATGCAAAAGAAACAAGGAAATATGAATATTTAAATTTAATAATAATAATTTAATAATTAAAGTTATGGAAAAGTAAAGACAAATAAATATATGTTGCTAGTAAAATATGTAAGTAAAATAATTTAATAAAGAAAGGAAATATAAAGTTAAGTAAAACAAAAGAGGTAATTAGAAAATATGACAATAATAATGATACATAGTGAACACAAGTGATTTAATGTGGGTAAGGAAAAATAGAATAAAACATAAATACTTACCTGGTTGGAAGAGATTGGAAATCCAAGTGAGGTCGGTGGCGTCTGCAGTAACACTCTGACTTTTAAAAGTACCTTCGAAGAGATGACGAAACAACTAGAAAGTCAATAATACCTTAGAAGAGATGACGAAACAACTAGAAAGTCAATAATACCTTACAAGTTACTTGGATTTATAAAAAAAAGAAATTTAAATTTATTTATAAAAGGGACATTAAAAAAAGGTGACGACAAATAATTTTTAAAAAATAAAAGAACATAAACTATGAGGGGAGGGGAATTAACATAGTTACTTTTTTAAATAAATTAACTATTTGGGGATATGTTAACAATAATTTCTGACTGTCGGTTTTTAATTGACGGAAGGAGGTTCTATTATTGTTAGTATTTTAGTATATTAATAAATATTATTCGTAGTTTTTAATTTTAGTTTATTAAAAATATACGATCAGGTTAATTTTCACTATTGTTTATTATGATTTTCTTTTATTTCATTTTTATACCATATTTATAATTAATTTAAAATTAATACAAATTAAGCTCATTCTGATTTTACCAGACCCTATGGAAGGCATGTTCAGGTAAAGTCCAATTGTAAACCCCATCTGCTACTGTAGCTTTAGAAATAATATTTTTACTCCATAATATTGGGTTCAGCATCAATATTACTTTTTTTTCTTATGTAGCAAGAAATAGTAGATCCAATAATGGAGCCAAGGTATTCAAAATATTGGACTATTTTCGGCGCCTTCGCCTGTATTCAGTTCTGGCTTATCATTACTGGATGACATAAGTTGCATATCCTTTGCCTGAATTACTGAACTCCTTTGTACATTTCCCTCATGTAATCATTTAATATTTTACTAGTGTCTTCTGTATCAAGGAATTGATTGATTGATTGCACACAAGTTTCAGAGGAATAAATTATTTTTCAATTGATTCAGTTTTATATCTTTTTTGTTGATAATATTTGTTACACTCTAATACTTATTGTTATATACAAATAATTTATTACATATCGCACAAAATTTGTATAATTTATTATAACTTTTCAATCGTTGGGCTTCGAAAACAATGATCAAATTAGGATGAGGAAAGGCTCCCTCGAAAAGCGAGGATTGCTTTGAACAGTTAAGACCCACTTCAACTTCTGAAAGAGGCATGCCTTGAAGTAATTATCAATAAAGGTCTTTGTTTTAAATTTCTAATACTTTGGTAGTGAAATTTATATAAAACTTTTATGCACTAGAACTTGCAACTTATTGCAATATGCACTAAGATATATGTAATAAGCTGGGGTTGAGAGAGCAGTATTAGCTTTATACAAATCTAATGGCAGAACTAGCAAAGCCAACATTCTCACCATTCTACAGTTATCTTAGTCTTAATTGTATTATCTCAAAGTTCAGTAACAATTAGTCTCCATTCCAAAGTCCATCTCCGAGTTTCCTGATTATTGTATTTATAAAGTTTCGTATTAGCATCTGTTGATGATTCTCTTTGTAATTTGTGTTTGAATCGATAGCAATGCCAAAAAATGTATCCTGTTTTAACATTATAACATCCACTTAATTTTAAATGATTCATAGTTTTTTTCTTTTGATATTTATTATAATGTTCCTTATGTAACCGATCTAGCCAGAACCCGATATTATTCCTTCCATAATAAACTCCCTAACCACCCAAACCCACTAGTTTCTAACCTTGCTTCCTCTTCCATTTATGGCAATCCTCCGAGGGGCCTGAAAATAAGATGGCCTCGTGACCTTATATTGTAAACTGTTTTTAGAGTTATATTCCTGGGTAGTTTCTCTACATCCTGTATCATATCATTATGCCATTATGATCAAATTTACTTGTTGTATTTTTATACAGGTGTAAATATCAATTAATAAAAAAGAGATATTTATTATTTATCGTTATAGTGTCTATAAATAAAGGATATCGAATCAATATTCTGAATAACAAAAATATGTTAAGTAGATCTTTAATTGATACAAATCGCTAAGTAGTAATAGTTGTTTTATTTTTATTTATTTTATTTTTCGTACCCTCCGTGAAAAAAAAAAAACATGAGGAAGAAATAAGTACAAATAATGTTAGTTGAGTTGTGCTTCCTTTTTCTACCCATGGGTACTTTAAGGGATGTTGCGGGTGTACACTGTGTATGCAGAAACGATGGCGCCGTGTGCGCATTTAAACTATGTTGAGGGACCCTCCCCGCTTTGCTGGTGGTGGTAGAAATTAGGTTCAGACTGCTGCCAGCTTTAGCCTCTCACGAACATGGCTTGAAAATATGAGATGGCCATCGAGAGTGACTCCCAGATAGAGCGAGGAGGTGGAGATTCGTTGGTCGACCTCTTCAATCCTGAAGTGAGTAGGCAGTGGTATCTTACATCTAGAAAAAGGAAAGTAGTGGATCAAAACAGGACAAACCAGGACTCATCTTTAAAAATGAAGGAAAGCGAATGAGTAGCTTTAGGTGGATTAAAGGTATCAAAAGGGTAGGAGAGTGGGGGGGGGAATTAGACGGTTAACAAATGGTGTTACATTTGAAAATGAAAAACATAAATTAAATTATATTAATGTAAGATAATATTTGGAAATACAAGAAAATATTATATAGAAACAGGCATTAAATAAAAATACATAAATATAAATAATAAGGGAAAACCATTAATTTTTGGTTGGAAACCAGGAAATTGATAGCAAAAGAGTTTTTGTAATTAGATGAAATATTATACCATCAATCTTTCCATAAAAATCAATTTATTTCTTAAAAAAGATAACCAATCTATTCTAGCCAAAGTGGGGGAAGATAAAGTTTCTATTTCTTGGGACCGCCAAGGAATAAAAGTCGACCCAATCAGGCCTGATTCGAATCCGTATCGCTGCATTTACGAGATTGCTAACGCGTCGTACTTACTCAGCTGCAAACTGCCTTATCTCTACATGAAACCATAACATAGCTTTTAATTAGTTATGCATGTTAAAAAATAAATAAATTATATTTTCTGGAATAGATATACCACAATGTTGAACTCCATCCTTAACAGTAAAATTGTATAAATTAAATTTTTAGAAGCATTCATCAACCAAATTTAATTTTGATTGCGATATTGCAGTAACAAAACGATATTGTAGTAACAAAACGATATTGTAGTAACAAAACGATATTGTAGTAACAAAACTACTTTTTTGAAGACGGATTTTCAACGACCGTACGCAGATGATAAATATAATGGCGCAGCTGATAGACAGAACCAACAAGGCTCATCTGCAGTTAGGCAACTGTAGAGCTGAGCGCCTTGCAGTGGTCCCAGGTCCTGGGACTGCGAGCAGTGCGGTGTCTATAACCTTATAAGGACTTTTAATAAACATAATAAAATGTACATGGCTGTGGTTTGAAATCTTAAAAATTTTCTTCTGATAAGAAAATTCAATTTTTTTAAAAAGTTGATGGATCACGTTATAATTCTTCTTGCCAACAAGTGAACGTAAAACAGAATATATTATGGCTTATTCATATTATCTTTATTTTTGTTAAAATAAATATAATTTAGGAACATTAAAAATGTAAAGATACGGATTGGTTCTTGTCATTTGTACTGCCTGTAAAAATATTAACAAAAATAGAGTAAATTAATCATAATAGCTGTTAATGAGTTTTGAATTTTGTTAGGATATGGATGCACCCGGCTAATCATGTTTCTGTTACTAGACTCTTGATTCTACATTTGGTCATAATCACGCTCGACCGCTAGACTTTAAGGGTGCCCACTTTATATGACAAGGTGTACCCAGGAGGGTTCAGGGGTGACTCAGCTAATTATATGACAGTCAAATTCAAACCCGGATCCTGAGAGTTAGTAGCACAGTGCCTTAGCATTAAGCCAAACTTCTCTCTGGGTTCGTAGATGTGATATCGTCGGTATTATATATGTTTTCTCTTGATTTTTCCAATTTGATATTGAAAAATAATTTTATTAACTCTTAACTATTATTAATATTATAATATAGTTTTATATTTATTAAAATTTATCACCGTATTAAATAATAAATTAAAGAAATAGTAAATGTGATGTAGATAGTATGCATTACGTGATAAAGAATTGTTGAGGATCTACTCATAGGTAAAACTCCCATGACATTTAAAAATTAGAAAGTTTGAAAGCTTAGTTTAATATCAGGTTGTTTAGCGGAGTCCCGTGTTTTTTTTCATTAATTATTTTCATTGTTAAAACGCTAGCTTAGTCTGATAAATTAGGGGAGACCCTGATAAGGAATATTGTAACAATAGTTGTTAGAATAGGGAAATGGGCTCTTGGTGCATTCTGTAGAGCCAACTGCAATTACTCTAGAAGCCATTCACAAGCAGGGTTGTATTGTTTCATTTTTTCCGGACTTTAGAAGAAAAAAAGAGTAAAAGAAGAAACGAAGAGCCATCTTTGAGTGGGAACCAACTAGGGCTTGGTAAATGGAGGCGTCGGGACCTCTCTCGCCCTTTCGATCCCTTGTCCTTTTATCCACTACTTTTTCTAAACCTAAAGCTTGTAAACAATAAGCTGTATAGTGTAGGAATGTTCAAGAGTTGTAAAATGCCTCATTGGAATTAACAAATGTACTTTAAATTTTACAAAACAATGAATAAGCCAGGTAGGAAGTCATTGCTACAACCCTCTATCTCCACACTGAATTAACTCTGTTGTAAGAATTTTCAGAGGCAAATAATAAGAAGCCATAAAAAAGATAGATATATATATATAAAAATGACTGACTCGTGAGGAAACGAATCACACTACACAGTTTCTTCTCGCATGACGAGAAGCAAAACTAAATGAATTGTTTGGAGTTTTAGATCAAAATTATTTCTATTGTTTCTATTGGAAAAGTTCATTATAATTTAAAAATATATATAAAAAAATGAAAATGAACATTTTGACTGAAGAGAATAAATATATGTATTTAATGCACTTTATTTTATTCTTAGAAGATGCGAAGATGACAGATGATAAAAAATTCCCACAGAATGGACTCAATACGACCTTCAAAGAAGAATGTGAAAAGATAAGATAAGATATGTTCAAGAGGATGGCAGGACCCCTCTGGTGGAAGCTGCTAGCGACAGGGATGCCTGGAAGAAGGAATGGAAAGAACTTGCCTGCCAATACGGCTGGTCACCCCGGGAAGTGCTGCATTGCTGCATTTTTACTGATTACATGCAATTAAAAAAATGTATAGAAATTAATATATAAAAATTTATTTGTAAAATAAAAGAAAAACAATACTAGAAGAAGTAATATAAAGAACGAAAAAAAATAGTAATAATAAACAAAATATAACTGAATACGAAAATAAAATAAATGAAATCAAATTATTAAAAAAAATATGATAAAAAAATTAACAATTAACAATTTTTTTTAAAGCGTCCATGAAACTGTTGTAAAGAATTGACTATATTTATTTAATTAGAATTATCTACTATTCATATAGTAAAGAACATTTTTCTGTCTTAAATGTCATTGTTTTAATTTCAAATCGAAATTACCTGTTCCCAATTATATATTCATTTGCAATCACTTAATTACCATTATTATTTTTTATTGAGGTTATAAGGTTATATAGGTTCCCAATAATTTCTTCCTGAAAGTCCTCATTTATCTTCTGGATTATTTTCTAAGTCGAAAGAGATATCCATGAACATTCTGGCCTAGGCTTTTATATTAATATTAAATAGCGGTATTATTGAATTAAATATATAATGAAGGAATATAACAGGAATATTGACATATTATGAAGCCCAAGCAGAGAAGAGGGTCACCTCTTCCACATCCTTAACCAAATCCTTCCGCTCATCACTCACTTAGTCCAAATATAATAACCACCTCTCTTCTCCATCCTCTCTACCCTCCATTATATTATATCCTCATCATTTATTATATTAGTTATTGCTAATTAATACTAATCATCTCATATTCAATATATTGAATGAATGGCGATAGCTTTGTTACTTAACAATTACATAGAGGAAATTAAAGGATTTTTCTTTTCAGAATAACTGGGCGTCATATTGAAAAAATAAATAAATACATTGCATAACAATCGCAGAGAGGGAGAGAAGTGTGAAACAGAAATAAAGACTGGAAACATCAATAAATAATATATATATCAATTGTATTTATAAATACAATTACAATCTTCAACCTCGGAAAAGTTCTATTTATATCGTACATATTTTTTTATTTAGATTTTCTTTTTCTTCCGGCTCATAAAAATTCAAATATTAGGATAAAAGTCAATTTCGCTTCAGTAAAGAGTTAGTTAGTGCTTCCCAAAATACTTTTTTTTTTTTTACGAGGTAAAATTTATGGATTTTGGACATAGAAAGTCTGAAAGAAAAATAATATTATAGGCTAATTTATATTAATTCTCACTCATATTTAAACAATAATTTGTAATGAGTTTTATTATTATATTATTGTTTTTTATAATTTGTATATCGGAATAGTGTATATACATTTTACAATGATAAAAAATTTTAGAAAGGATAAAAAAAAAATCACTAGATAAATAATATATTTATTATCATTTTATATTAAAATACGACATCAACTATATGATTTTAAGGAACAATTTAAACTTTTTATTACTTATCTTCAACCCTAAATTGCATTTAATCCATATTTAACTATTAAAATTTGTCTCCACTAATTATTATCGCTTCCACTTCCTTGCTCATACCTCCATAAATAGCCTTATTCTTGTTTAGGAGTTTTTCGTTGCAGAAATGAATTTCTATCAATTAAAATTGGCATTTTATTATGACATTTTCAATTGGTTTGAATGAAAAGAACTACGGAAAAAGATAATAACTATAAACTGTGGTTTCATCAAGTAAGTAGCTGCAATAATAATTAACGAACAAAATATTTTAATTATTGAATGTTTGGTCTTCTTTAAATTCGTAAAACCTTTTGGACATCTACACTTAATCGTTGAGTGTGGATTTTGTATAATTTGAAACGTCTGTTGTAATAAAGATTATAACATGTGATGAAGGGTTATTTTTTTTTTAAATTATATAATTGATGTAAAATATTTCATCTTTTTTTAAAATAATAATAATAAATTTATACTTCGTAGTGAAATGAAAATATTAATAAAAATAGAAATAATATTTAAACAAATATAAAATTAAAATAAATAAATGTTACATAAGTTAAAAAAAAATTGTCAAGTCCATCCAAGTAAGTACATGTACAAGGACTGACTAGGTTCACTCACTCCAATCTCATCTCAAAAAGAACGGCTCCGAAGCATTGGTCAAATCTCACAACAATGCACATATTTCACCTCCAACGTCAATAGCTTGGGATTGAGCTTAAATATTTCGAAAAGCCTTAGAGACAAATAAAATATGAATTTCAGTTTTTAAAATCAAAAGGTTTACTGCCACAAACATGACATCGAACAGATGAAAAACAAATCAAGCAAGAATAAATATGAATGGCGTTCATGACCAGTGACTATTAAGCAGAAACGAACAAACAAGTACCTCAAACAAACAAAAAACTACCTCAAACAAACAAATAAGTACCTCATTATTTTTAGTTCTTCATTTTTAACATCCCTTCATTTTATTTTCAGAAAATTGCGTTTTCTGAAAATTATCCTCGGAAGGTAATTACTTTTATTTCACGGCTGATGATTTGGTATTTGAGTAAAAATTCTATAGGAGGAGTAAGTTTTTAGTTAAGCGAATAAAAAGTAGTCAGCGGAATCTTTTCAAATTGAATTGATACCCATTTTACTGTAGTCCTTAAATTTCCTTCAAATTTTGGAAAATTGGAACAGCCTGTTTTGGAAATATGACTGAAAAGAGTAAAAACATTTAGGAATGGTTAAGCGACAGTAGTGGACGGAATCTGTTAAAACTGAAAAGAGATGAGCAGGTACTAAGCCGCACTATAGGCCCAATCAGTTGTGGTCCAACTAATCCTAAACCAGAAACCGATAGGCAGAAACGGAACCAAATTTTTTTGAAGATTTTTTTTTGTTTATTTTTTCAATAATTCGAAGGTCAAGGAATGAGACAAGAAATAATAGCAAATAAAAAAGTAGATAAAGAAGAAATATAAAAATGCAGTACAGACTAAAAGACAGAAAAGAGGGAATAAGAAGATTAAAGGAAAATAATGAACAAACTCTCTAGCTTTTATATCAGCTAGATTTATATTATCGGTATATATATTTATAATATAAATAATAATAATAATAATAAATAATTCATTTATTTGTTTATGGGGCAACCCCAGTACAAGTAGAGTTAGCCTGTGAGATACATGAAATAGATAATCATTTGTAGTAATTTTATAAAAATGATAAGTTAAAGATCGCTTATATAAACCAATAACAAACAATTTATCCAAGCTGGGCTATCCACATTCGTTAGAATAAAACAGTAAAACAAAAACGTCACTTCATATTTAATAATATTAAAAACCAAAATAAGATAACAAAACAAAAACCATATCTCCTATTGGGACGATAGGTGTCCAGCTCTAAGCAAAAGATTTTGCGTTACCTATATAAAAAACAATCCTCCAGGGTCGTTCCAGCATAAGCTGGACAAAGCTTCTGTGGGTCCAACACTTAGAGTAATTGCATATTTACCGGAAAGTCGTAATTGGGAAATTATTCTCAAGTGAGTTATAGGGCAACTGATCTTTAGGTAGCTTCCGTTTTAATGAAGACCCTACCGTACCACGGGTTATAGGTCTATTCTCATAATAACAAAAGGTCTTTATCCTTGACAAGTTTCCTGTATTTATCCATGATCTCCCCCATTCTAAGTAGTATCGGGTCAAACATTCCGAAGCTCTCCAATATTTTTCTTATCTTCGTTACCCAATTATATTGCAGACTCAAACGGATGTTACTGTCTACCTGCAGTAGCTTTAAATAACATTGTATCACGAAGCGAGTTCGACTCATGTAAAGTATTTTTATTAGTCAGGACAGAGTTTGCTTTAAAACGCTATATCCCACAAGAATGGCTGCCACTTCTAGTCTTACCATAAAGTGCGGGGTGTTTCGTTGCAAACACAGTAGTTGCTTGTAGTACCGAGCTTGTATATTTTCCAATTCCTCTAAATTATTATTATTATCAAATTAGTTAATTTTCTCAGATATTGAAAAAAAAAGGTAAAAAAACAAAACAGGAATACCTATATAAAATATAATAATTAACATTTAATTTCAAATGCATGGATAATAATTATGGATATGTTTTATATATAAATGATGATGATGATGATGGCTGAAGCCACTCTATCGCCCTCAAGGACTGTGGCAGAGTGCTACCGTAGCCAGTGCATTAGCTCCGAGTGTCGTGTGGGCTCTGAGTGCGTCCATTAACCACTATTATTGTCCACCACCATGCCCTGTCTTGCATCTCTTGACCTTTTTCTGTCTCGGGAGTAAATATTTAGGTTCGAAAGGGATGATCTTAGCTGTAGTGGTAGGAAAAATGTTTACGTCAGAATGATAGATAAAGCTGAATATGAAAATTTACCTGATAACAATAATAAAAAAAAAACACTAGCACATTTACTTTCGGATTATCAACGGTAAAAGTATTTATTTTTATTTTAGGAAATTGTTTTTAATTATAATGAAACTATATTTGCTATTTTACACTGCCTTCTTATAATGTTATAAGTATGAGATAGTGAGCAGTCTAATTTTAAAGCAATGATATATATTAAATGCAGGGGAGCTTGTAACTTATTTTATAGGAAACTTGCTTTGTAATCTAATACTTTTTACGAGATAATAAAATCCCCAGCAGCTACCTCACATCATCTCTCCTCCACCTCACTTGTACCTTGTATCTTCCCTTTTTTATTCATGACTTTATTAGAGTTTAAAGGTGTTCAAAATAAAAACAACAGAAAACCAAACACGAAACGTGAGCAACAAACCTGTCAAAACGACAGTAAACAAAATGGCGTGAAGCTAAGCTGGTCTCTTGGATGACGTCATTCACCATTTAGCGACCTGTTAACAGGCTCTCAACCATGTTAAAGATTATATGCTAAAAGAAGGGAATGTTTCTCAATTTTTTTAAAAATTTATTTATTTAATGTGATTTACAACTGTACTAGTAATCAATACAATAAGTAAATATGTTGTATGTTTCATTTACACTTGGGAAGGAACAACCCATTGGTGGTACTTCAAGCATTAATTTAAATTAGAAGGTGCCGTGACCATCTTCTTTTCAGACACCTCGGAGGGTTATCAGGGATTGTTAAGGATGAAAGATTTAAAATTAATGAGTTAGGATGGGTAAGGAGTTTGGAATGAAAAGACACATATCTGTTTTCGGCCAAATCTGCAACGATTGGGATGTTAAGGTCTTTGTGGATGAGTTTATTTGTAACGTGATAAGGAGCATCAAGGATTTTACGGAAAATTTTGGATTGTAATGATTGGATGCGAGAGGAACTTGATGGCTTGGTAGAGCCCCAAAGCTCAAATCCATAAGTCCAAATTGGTCTTATTATCGTACTGTATACTAATTTTTTGTAGTGGATGGGAAGTTTAGAGCGTTTGTCAAGTAAGTGTTGTAGCAATCGGAATCTACGAGCAGGTTCTAGTCGTTTCAGTCTTATGTTTGGATTCCAAGTAAGTCTCTTGTCAAGATGGAGTCCTAAGTATCGAATCTGTTCAAGAGACGTTAGTGGAGTGTTTAAAAAGGATACTGTAGGACAGAAGGGTTGAGGTTTACGACGAAGAGTAAAGGTGATCTGGTGGGATTTGTCAGGATTTATTTTGATTCTCCAGTTTTTACACCATTCTTCAATAGATGTTATGTGTGTCTGTAGTGTTTGTGATGTATTAGTTGGGTCGTTGTTTACAGACAGTATACATGTGTCATCAGCATGTTGTTAGGACTGTGTTAGGGTGGGTTGGGATGTCAGCTGTATAAACCGTATAAAGAATGGGACCTAAGATACTACCTTGAGGAACACCGGCGGACTGAGAAAAGAGTGATGAGTAGGCTAGGTTATGATTTGCTTAAAAGGTTCTATCAGAGAGGTAGGAACGGATTATAAGGAAATATGTAGGGGATAGGAATTGAGGAAGTTTATAGAGCCATATATGCCAGACTTGTTCAACTTCGAGGGAGACTCTCGTGCAATACATTCCGCGCTCCAATGTGGAAGATATGACAACAACCACTCAATGGCTCTGTTGTATGGTAGAATGGGGTGTTCTAAATCCAAACTGGGGGTCAGTTTGAAATAACGAATTAAATGAAACAATATATATATTTTTCTATTTATGTTTATAAATTGAAAAATAATATATTTTGAAATCAAAGAGTTTCGTTGTTCACATATGGGTTCTTTTCACCAACTATTATACGAATAAACTCAATGACGAAAACTGACTCATTTCGTGTTTTTTTTAAACAACGACGAATACTGCCGACCAGTAGTAATGAACATGGAGTAATAGTAAAATCTTATGATGATAATAATATAACTTGGAGATATTAGATTATTGGAGATGAGCCACTATTCCACGGCGAGGGAAGATAAATCATTTCCTAATGATGAGGGTAAAGAGGGTTCTTAGTTGTTAGGCATGAGATCATTATCGGAACTCCACGGCCTCTCACATTATAAGCTCCAAGATTAGCTAGGCCTTCAATATTGCAAAGTATCTTTCATTTTCTAATAACTTAATTAATTTCTACCAATTTTAATAGCATATGCTATTTTAGAGTTACATAAAACGACACCATGGCAGGAGGAGATAAAGATTTTATTTTAAAAACGTTGCTGATTCTAAACTAAGTAATTTTACTAACGTTGTTTCAGTATGACTTGATTTAAAGCATTGTAAAAAGTTTCACTAAACTGGTAAATGGATGAATATGACGCGCAATATAGGTGAACTAATATTATAGTATCTACAGTAATATGGATAGTATTGTACTGCACTCTGCTTCTTCACGTCAACAACCACAACACACTTTCGAATTTTAATTAGATTTTCTCTGAGTGATAACGGTGGCTCTGAGTGAAAACGGTGGCTCTGAATGAAAACGGTGGCTCTGAGTGAAAACGGTAGCTCTGAGTGAAAACTGCGGCCGTGAGTGACAACGGTGGCTCTGAGTGAAAACGGTAGTTCTAAGTGAAACGGTGGCTCTGAGTGATAACGGTGGGTATGAGTGAAAACGGTGGCTCTGAGTGAAAACGGTAGCTCTGAGTGAAAACAGCGGCTGTGAGTGACAACGGTGGCTCTGAGTGAAAACGGTAGCTCTGAGTGAAAACGGCGGCTGTGAGTGACAACGGTGGCTCTGAGTGAAAACG
>NW_027112396.1:11742-21513 GCF_000696795.3 Halyomorpha halys | reverse complement strand
GGCTGTGAGTGACAACGGTGGCTCTGAGTGAAAACGGTAGCTCTGAGTGAAAACGGCGGCTGTGAGTGACAACGGTGGCTCTGAGTGAAAACGGTGGCTCTGAGTGATAACGGTGGCTCTCAATGTAAACGGTGGCTCTGAGTGATAAAAGTGGCTATGCGTGACAACGTTAATTACCACTAATCCAAAAAATTTCGAAAGTAGACCAAAACGTTGGTGTTCGAATTTTAATTAGATTTTCTCTGAGTGAAAACGGTAGTTCTGAGTGAAAACGGTAGCACTGAGTGAAAACTGCGGCCGTGAGTGACAACGGTGGCTCTGAGTGAAAACGGTAGTTTTGAGTGAAACGGTGGCTCTGAGTGATAACGGTGGGTCTGAGTGAAAACGGTGGCTCTGAGTGAAAACGGTAGCTCTGAATGAAAACAGCGGCTGTGAGTGACAACGGTGGCTGTGAGTGAAAACGGTAGCTCTGAGTGAAAACGGCGGCTCTCAATGTAAACGGTGGCTCTGAGTGACAATGGTGGCTCTGAGTGATAAAAGTGGCTATGCGTGACAACGTTAATTACCACTAATCCGAAAAATTTCGAAAGTAGGCCAAAACGTTGGTGTGAGGATTGCGATAAGACTCATGGCAGATATGGACGGACGTCCCGAAAATATATATGAAGGCAACGATTAGTGGTATCGGTATCGAATCTTTGGCTCGCTATGCCTATTATTATTATCGGTTGAAAAATACCTACAAGGAGTATAGAAGGCTGGGGGGAAGGAGGGCGAGAAATAGGTCGGCAAGTTAATGAAGACTCTAAAGTTAGGTTTAGAAATTAATAATGATAATTGTGTGATAACTCTCTATTAGAGAAAAACGGTTCAACTGTTAATGCTATCCCAACTGTGTAGATATTTGGATGAATGAGCTCGCTATAGAGGGGCTGGCCATTATGAGAAGAGAAGACGAGAGCTTTGGGGATGTGTATTGACGGAGGAGCTTAGAAACCCTTCAACTGCGGCCAAGGGGGTGGAGGGAATGCCCTCGAAGCCACGTGCTGAGTGCCTCTCCGATCAACAACCCGCTCTTTTTCACAACTCTTCCTCCTTTGTTATTCTGTTTTTTTCAAGCTTTCTCGACACAAACTTTTGTTCCTTTCACATGCCACAAGGTCTGTTATTTTATACATCAAAAATACAAAATTATTTATTGTAAAAAAAACTATTAAGGAAGTTTTCAAATTTATAATAGAAAGTAGATTAGAATTTGTACGAGTGGATGTAGGAGGCACATGACATACTTTCTGCGAGTCAGTGAGTCACACCATGTTTCATTTACATAAGACATTACCTAGAATAAATATTTCTTTTGTTATAAATAAAATCAGGGCTAAAGAATTAATCTTAAATTTATTACTATGTGAGTAATATTGGTAATTTTACAATAAATTGATAAAAAAACACTACTCAGAATCTAATTAACTTACTGTAAAAAGGATATAAAATGAGCATCATTAGAACATAACAAAAACAAAGACAGGAGGCAAAATAAAATTCAATTTATTTTTAAGTAAAGAAATTTTTTTTTTACAATTTGTTAAAGCTGAGGTATTTCGATTTGTCTCCACTCACATAGTGTTCAAACTGAGTTTGATTTAATTGAATATAAAATATTACTTTTGTGATAGTTTTTTTACAAATAACAGTCAAATATGTCAACTCATAGAAAGAATTAATAATAACAACTCAAAAATCCCATTTTGGTTTAGAAAATTCACAAAATGTGCCAATTTCTGTAGTTACTCCAGAACGTGGAATTTCGTGCAATATGTGCATAATAGAATAGATTTTCGAATTTCTGTCGAGGTTTTCTGCATTTGAAGCCAGGACACAAAAGATGCAATCACGCGAAAAAAGAATCTGTATTAATAAAACATATTAAAAGAAATGTTTTAGAGGCGAATGGTTTGGACATCCTTTGGAAGTGGAACCCTTTTAGTATTATTTGAGCAGCAGTGGGCTTTGTCGCATTATTGTGCTCCCATGTTCCACATTAATCTGATGGCATAGTTTAAGGGTTACAGGATAACTGCATTACTTCCAGCCAAGATAGATCCATTTATAAAAATTACTTACAATTACATAGGTTCAATTATGGACCCCAAATAAAATTACAGTGATTCATAAAAAAGTTGTAATTATAATTAACATTATATTTAATTGTAATTTTATTTCTCCTATGGCAAATTATAGTAGTTATTATTGTAAATATAATTACTTGGTGCTAAAGTAAGCAGAATCCATACTCTAAACCCCATACCCAGTAGTGTCTTTTTTTCTACCACTTCCATTTCTAACAGTACTCGGAGGCGTCTGCAAAGGAGGTGGCCTCAAGAATTTCTAATGTAGAAATATTATTACAGAGCTAACAATAGGTTTCTTTACGAATCGGTATCACACTATCGTACGCTATCATCACATTTACCAGATTTTTGTAATTTTAACATTTGTAAAATTTTCACAGTTGTAAATTTCAATAAATAAGTAAGAATTAAACGTAGAGACGATGTAAATGGTTTTGCGTTTCTGCCCTTCTGTGAAATTTTGAAACTACGAAAATTGTGCTTAGATAAAAAATATTAATGGATTTATCTAATTCTCTTGACAAAACAAATATTTGACCACCAGAAGATAAAAATCACTTTTAGGAACAGTTTTTTTTTTTGTTTTTTTTTAAGGCATTGCAAATGGTCTGGAAATGAATTGTGCCATTTTTCTTGAGAACGATCCTCGTTGCTAATGTGGATGATATTGGATATTGCTCAAGTAGCTTGGGCCCTGCTCCACACTATTGCAGTACTGCTAGCCTTGCAGCCTCTACTCCGTACTTCATTACTGGCTTTTATTTTTTAACAACTATACTGCAATATCATGAATATTATAATATGAATAATGAAGTCTATAGCCATAACAAATATATCACATAACATAAATGTAATCTAAAAATTACACTAGTAACTATTACATTAGCATTCCTTTCGTTTCTTCAAGTGTTGGTGGCCGAGAGTGTTAAGGCATCAACTTATCAGAATCCGATGGCCTGGACAGGTTAAACGGCCAATTTTTTTTTTAATTCTCCGTCTCAGTCGACGCCTCTCTCTATCGATAACCTCCTCCTGCAAGTTCCTATCACCAGCTTCCAAATTAGAACTTAAAAATACCAGTTCACCGATAACGTCAGAATTTTCCCCTTAATATAAATAAAGAAACTGAGCACACCACACTGTGGTTGCATTCTGTAACTGTGGAAAAACCAATGAATGAATCTCGACCATCCCTCTTTACCTAAGATAGGTTGGTAACCTTTTGTTAAATACCTCCTGTACTATATTGGCCAGATATAGAGGAAAAAAAATCTTTTGCTTCAAAGAAATGTCAAACAAATGTTAGTTGTGTAGATAAGTGTTGGTGGTATTACCAATTATTAAGTATATGACCAGTGTTTTGTCAAATAAGAAGGCAATTATTGGAAGCAAATATTTACTCATGTATATTTCGCAAGACTGGACACGGAATCGTTCCTTCCCTTAGACTACTCGTGAATGTAAATTAATATCTGATTTACAAGAGGAAAAAAATACAGCCTTGAACCAAACACTAAATCCTGTTAGAGATAAGATCGACCCACCTATTTAAGGAAGGGCCTCCGAGTCGGAAGGCGACTTCGAATAACGATACCCCATTAACTATCTATTATTAAATAAATTAAAGTTTCTTCCTAAAAACTCCCGTAAAAACCTAGTCATAAAAAAATTATCGCTTCTAGTTAAATCAATATTGAACTTTTTTTTTTTTTTTTTTTTTTTTTTTTTTTTTGAAGTTATAGCTTTTGTAATTTTTTGGAACTAATTAACGATGAGCATTTTAGTTTAGCATCTTTAAAATAGTGTTTACTACGAGACAGTTTAAATGTGTAATAAATATATTATATAACTTAAGATTTCAACTCTAGAGAGCCACCAACTTTTAAAACTAAAATAATACAATCCAATAAAGAGCTTATTAAACGAAACAAATTAAAATCCTATATTAAAAGGTTTCTAAATACATTTACTCTCATTTTTGAAAAATAAATTACACCCTTGTCCTATTAAGCATTTTATTTACGTCTTCTTAGTGTATTTATGTTGTGTTAGTGTATTTATGTTGTGTTAGTGTATTTATGTTGTGTTAGTGTGTTTATGTTGTGTTATTGTATTTCCTTTTAACTGAATTCCTTTAGTCATTGGAGGTTTTTTTTTCTTTTTTTTAAGATGTGGTTATATGAATTAAACAAAAAAAAAATTCTTCATTTTAGATGGAATGAAAAGTGATTTTATTCCGGGACGTCTAGTCTCCTAAGAATAATTACAATGAATATTTGAGTACATATGGTCTGGTATAAAATAGTTTTATCACTAAATAATTAAACAATCAAAATAACAAAAATTGTTGAAGTTTCAAGCTTATTTTATATGTAGCATCCAGATTTAATTTGACAAACTTGAGGAAGATTTGATAGTTGAGGAGAAGGAAAGATAATTTATGTTTAAGTTGTTAAAGAAAGAATTTTTACAGACGGATGAAGTTAAGGTATTCCAGAAAGAGCTAGCAGGGATTATAAAGGTAGCCGTTCTTTGAGAAGGAATATACAAGTTTGTGGATTAGAATCTATTATTTAAGGAATGGACGGAGGGATACGGAGAAGGGAAGCTTTTGAGTTTTAAAGCTTCAAAAGAGATACATATCAAGGAAGTATTTCCGTCGGAAATGAGGGTTAAGTAACTTTAATTCGGTGCACTAATTGGGGCATTGGAGCTTCTAGTGTGAAGTCAGCCTGAAGGGAATTTAATTAAATAATTCATTATAGAATCACAGAGTCTTAGCAACTGTTTAAGGATACCAATGGATTTTTCTGAAATTTTGAAATAATACTAGAAGCAGTTATAGTTGTTATTTATAGTCGGGCCCATGACATATTATTCATTCTAGGTTTAATATACCACACAAAATACTGCAATATTTCATCTTTACTATACATTGCATTATACCTTTTTTTTCCGGCCAAGACTCCCATTGGAGTCCTATACTGCCTAACCATGGCTGGGAGTCAAAGTTCTTCATATTGTGGGACCGCCACTCAATGAAAAAGTCAACGACCCAGGCCGGATTCGAACCGGCACCGCCAATAGACATCAACAAATTGGTAAGTCTCTGTCTTAACCACTGAGCTATGGGCGGCCCTTGCATTTTACCTTATATACTAGGTAAAAATTTAAATGCAATACAAAACATAATTAGTGATATGTAGATCAATATATAATGATATTGAATCTATTAGAACAATTTTAAAAATATCGATTACATCAACCCGAAGTAGACGCCGTGAAGAAGTAGCGATCACCCGACTCAGAATAGGACATACCCGACTGACACACATCCATCTCGTAACAGGAGAGGCTCCTCCAAATGTTCGAAATGTAATAGTAATCTGGCAGTCAAACACATTTTTGAAGAATGTAATCACTACAAATCAGCTCTGAGGCAATTAGGGATACCAACAAATGTTCCAAAAGGATGAATTCGTAATAGAAAGAGTCATTAAATTGATCCATATGAGTAAATTAATAATCATCCTTTAATTATTATAATTATCTATTTATCTTGCCTTATTTTTAAAATTAGAATAGTTACTTATCTGCTTTCTTCATCCTTTTCACTATCGTAACGATTATTAAACAAATTATAATTGCCTAGCTAGAAATGTTTCAAATCTCACGGAAATGAGTCCCACTGGTGTGGATCAGTACACCATACCAAAGCTATGACTGTGGAACAACTAGGCCTTACCAAAACCAACAACCAACGGGCGTTAAACGCCCTTTCAAAACTAACAAACAAACGAAAAATCGATTTTTTTTTTCATACTACTTAAATTAAGTGTGAAAACAACCTTAATTTTTAAGTAGTAGTAAGCCATTCAAATATCTTGTTTTGTTTTACCGAACTTGGTATTTCTTGAGTACCGTATTTACCGCCGTTTAAGCGAGATTTTCTGTAGTAAAAAAATGGTTTTTAATTTAAAAAGACAAATGTTACATGAAGTCACTTACCCATTCCATGATCAATAGACATACCTGACAATATCTAACGAATAATGATTATTTTAATCAGGAATTTAGGTGAAATAACTATAACTGAGTAATTCTTTATCAATACGTGAGGTGACATTGGTCAATTGCTATGGCTGTCCTTACAATAAAAATCAAATCTCGGAATGAACAATAAAGATTTAAAGTAAAATGATTAGGCTAAGAAATTGGTCGTATAAAAGTAACGGTCCCATTCGGAAAACCACATTACATTTAGAAAGTTTTAACCGCGGCAGTTATGGTTCAACATTCTAGAAGCAATCTTTCCAAGAGACATTTATACCTGTTCCGAAGAAAAAGCTAGGGGCATTCCAAACCAAAGCAATTGAAACTTCTTCTTCATCTTTCTCGTATAAATTTAGAAATGGATAATAAATTTTCATGAAACTGTTGAATTAAATTTTTTTAAACTGATTCGACAAATCGTAGGGTTTACTTAAGGTTAAACTATAAACTGTCAACACTAAAATTCATAAGACAAATTAATTAATTATCAATAAAATATATAATGTTAAAAATTAATACTTTTTACTTTTATTTAAATGGGAATTAAATCAGCTTTAGATATTTTTACTTTCGGCTTTCTCAGAGAAGTATTCAATATACGGTAAAGGCCTTTCAGGAAAATAAGCTTCAGACTGTATGAACTGCTCTCATTAGAAAGTTGATTGCTCATAGGATCAGCAAATATGGGCTTTCACTACACAGAGATCAGAAGACAAAACCCCTAAAAAAACAATAAAATTGATTCTTCTCTTCTGTTTTGGATGTAATATGCCAGAAACGGTGACTTTTGCGCTAGGAGAGTAATGTATAATTTGAAAATTTGACCTGATTATAATACATTTCCTACCTAATATTTTTTATAATAATTCGTCGTCTTCTAATTTAATTTTCTTTTAAAATTTATATATCGATATTTACTTTATTCACATTAAAATACATCTAGTAAATTTAATGTAAGGTCATAATGGTTTGCACAGGCATGTCGAGAAACAACCCATTGTTAGCACTCTAATATAAGGTCTCAAGGTCACCTTCTTTTCAGGTGCTTCGGATGATTGTCAGGATCAGTAGAGAAAGCAGAGTTAGAAAATAGTGGATTAGGGAGAATGGAAGGATTGATATTCCTATATATATGATATAGAACATTAAGGTCTTTATGGATAATTTTATTAGGGACAAAGTAAGTAGCATTGAGAACTTTGGATTGTAAGGATTGTATACGAGAGGAATTCAAAGGTGTAGTGGAGGCTCAACTCCATATGTCCAGATAGGCCTTGTTATAGTCGTACAGATCTGTCTTTTGTAATTGATTAATAGTTTAGACCGTTTGTAAAGTAAGTGTTGTAAAAGCCGAATACGACGTGCAATTTCCTGTTTTTATTTAAATTTTCAAGCGAAATAAAGGTTACTAAATAATAAAAAAATATTTTAGTTTTTTTTTTACTGGATGCCAAGAAAAGATTTATAGACAATGGCGATTAGGAGTGTAATATTTGTTGAAATTCCACATAAGGGATAGCACCATAATTATGTAACATTAAATTTTTTTATTAAAACCGTGGATTTAATAATTTTAAGTGGTGCGATTCAAATTATATCCTACGTTATCCTTAATGTATTAGTCTTACTCTCAACAAATTAGTTCCCTTTCCTAGAACAATATCGTAAGCGACACATCTGTTTTAAGCAAGGTGATCCTTCATCTTTGTTAGAACATAGATAGTATCCAAACATTGCGAGAACCACTTTGAAAAATGAGGTCACCTATTTACTTTTTAAATAAATGTAATTAAAAAAAAATGTCTGAAATCAGAGGTATGACATATGTAAAGTTTAAATTTATTCTAAAATAAAGTAAATGAAGAGACATTTAGAATAATATAAATCCACGAGGCGCTAGTTACACGACAAGAACTGGACAGGGCACGTAAATACTTGAAGTTGTGTTGAAACGCATTTGTTAGGCAATTAGGTCTTGAGTGCAGTTCGGGGCTAAGTGCCAACAGCCGGAGTCTACGTCTTAATTATCCTTTAAGAAATATAATATAATTATAATAATGATTGTTGTATTTAGGAAATAAAAGATTGTACCAGATAGTAATTATATCCATTACGAATTACTTTCGTAAATCCAAAATGAACAAAGCATTGTCATAACCCTTCCTTCATGTCTTGTATACTGACCAATTTCACTGTTTATTAGTCTTATTGTACATTGTATGTATTTTATATTGATCTTATTATAATGAAACAAAACATATTACAAAATCATATAGTACAATTGATATTCAATATATAACCTGATGAGAATCATGTTGGAGAAAGTTCGAAAACCATTATTAGGAGAAAACAGTCTTTCAAACACTTACAAAAGTATAAACTATTATTTCTTCTGCCTTAAATAACTTTATATTTTGTTTCATTATAATAGTATTTTACTTACATATTTTATTAAGTACATATACCTTCTTTCTTTTTTTCATAATATTACATTAAAATTATTATTATTATTAAATTAAAATATTCATATTTCTCAGTTTCTTTTTTCATTATATAATTGTTTGTTCTATTTTTAGTTATGAAAACCAAAAGGTAGTTATATTATTGAACCGACATCAGCATTATGTTATTTTACTTACATATTTAGTTACCTATATATACGTTTAATTTTCCTTTTTATCTTTTATTATTTTATTTTTATTAATTTTCATTCTGTACAATTATTTACATTAATCATTCTATATATTCTTTTATTCATTGGTTGTTATCTTGTTCTTGATTATTAGCCCTAATGAAGGCTAGAAATTCTGGCCAAAACGTTGGCACTATTAAATTAGTTTTCTACAAGTTATTTGTATTACTCTCTGACCGGACCCCCGACCATCTTTTCCTCATATATATTGTCAATGACCAACTATCCTCTCATTTTTATTATTGTATGTAATGGAGATTCCTCTCTATACACTAACTATCTAATTCAGGTGGTTGATTGTGATTCGCCACTTCGTGTGCTATCACCTGTACACACCACCTTCCATGAAGTTATCATTACATTCTATTTTATATAGTTAATATTCCTCAGAGGAACATTATAATTATTTCTGAGCTTTACCGAATAACAAAAACACAAATTCATAAAGATTTCTCAATAAACTGAAATACAAAGCAAGAAAATTAATGGAAAATGTTTTATACATACCTCAAAATAAAAAAAAACAACATTTCATTCGTTCCTAACCTATATTTCCTTAATTGTCTTTTCAATTTTTAAGAGCCTTAAAAACATAAATCACTAATACCACAAGTTTTAAAAAATATAATAACGAAATAAAACATAAATCTGCATGTAAATGTAAAAAGAAAAATATCAATATATATTTTTATTCATAATTAATTTTCAAAGAGTTATGATGTTATATATCAACTGTGCTATTTAAAAGAATAATTCAATCATCTTTACTTTTTAAAATAATTATTTTAGGGGACTGGGATGGCTTAGTAGTAAGGCACTGTGCTATTAACTGGGTTGGCTTAGTAGTAAGGCACTGTGCTATTAACTGGGTTGGCTTAGTAGTAAGGCACTGTG
>NW_027112396.1:10398-11692 GCF_000696795.3 Halyomorpha halys | reverse complement strand
CTTAGTAGTAAGGCACTGTGCTATTAACTGGGTTGGCTTAGTAGTAAGGCACTGTGCTATTAACTGGGTTGGCTTAGTAGTAAGGCACTGTGCTACTAACTCCAAGGACTAGGATTCGAATCTGGCTGGGCAGATAATTATTTATTCTGTTATTGTTGTCAAGAGTCAACTCTATGGGGTCCACCCAGCCTCCTAAAGTTGATATGCTTAGTTGGGAAAAAATAAGGCGGTCGAACATGATTCTGACCAAATTAATTCCTTGCACAACCGTTGGTCTAGTAATAGTACACCTTTCCAGATTATTGTACCCTTGACCCTTCACAGTTATTTGTTATTTATTTAAAACCTTGATATGAAAAGTAACTGTTATAAATACGGACGACAGTATCATAAAAATCAAACCTTAAATGATATATGATGATGTGGATTTGACTTAAATTTTTTTAAGCGAAGCAAAATTACAAATTAAGATATGGACTAGAAATATATGTAATGATAGTTAAAGATATAGATGGAAACGTTCATTGTACAATAATAAGTAAAAATTTGAATATTTCCATGATTTAATATGGGGGAGGGGAGAAGGGGCGTGCGTTAATGCAAAACGATTTAACAAATGGTCTTGATTGAACCTCCTCGACTTATATTAATATAAAGTTGCGCTCAGGGGGTTCCTCATAATTGAAAAAGGGGCAAATAGCTATAATAATATTATTTTAACTTTTAATTAAACGTGCTACATTTATATTTCTTTCTGAGGAGGTTCAAGGCATAGTTTATGGTTTATGATATACACGTCTCATCTCGTTAATTTATTAACAATTACAAAGTTGGAAAATTTTCTGTAAAAAGTCAATATGTCCACTTTTAGAACATTAGTATTACAGAGATAATATAAGAACACCTAAAAAGAGAGAATAAGGCCTCTGGTTTTGATCTCGGGAAACTATACCACATAAAACAAGGAGCTTCTTAGAAGACCTTGGTGTTAGCACCAGGAACATAGGTATCTTGGTGGAACATATTATTGTGAACTCCCTGGGGATCATACATCATCACCTGCATGGGGAGTAGCTCTGAGATTATCCATTGTTTTAGATTTTGGACCTTTTGATTTGTGTATTAACTTATTTATTCCCTTAACTTATTTATTCATTAAATTATTTTTATAAACTTATTTATTTGATTTTCTGTAAACTAATCTACTGCTGTGACTATTATGTCTTTGGTTTGATTTGGATTGAAAGGAAAAGGTTAAAAAAAAATTATTTGTCATATCATGTGAATATATATA
>NW_027112396.1:0-5131 GCF_000696795.3 Halyomorpha halys | reverse complement strand
ATTGTATATGATGGATACCAACCATCGATTAATTTGGTATGCTGTGTATTTTGGCAGCCCATGCATTTGGTCAACATGGCTACATAAAGCATTTCTCTCTAAGTTTAATTTTTAATAAAATATATTGATCTGCTAGTAAAATTTATTTGACAAGAGTTAATTTAAATTTTGAAAAAATTGATTGAGTTTTCGTTATAAAATTTTTATCAGTAAAAATACTCTTTCTATTAAGAATTTAATAATTAACTTGTTTTTGGTTATTGGTTTGTTTGTTTTTTACATAGATTTTGGATATTGATCAGTTAATCAGATCCGTTTGTATAAAGTATGGAGTATAATAGTAACGGCTAGCTCCTATAATGTATTCAAGATAAATCTAAATGAGGTGTTACTTTAGAAGAATGGGTTGTAGAGACGTGTTAGTACTTCAATGAAATGTCACACAGTTAGTTCACATTGTGGCTTCACTGTTAGGCATTCTTCAACAACTTTTTTTTTTCGTACCCTGCTGTAAAGATTTTAATTGGTATTTAGTACGTACATATAGGAGGTATGCTATATGTATAGCTGGGTATGAAGGATACCCTGGATTGCCTTTTGGCATTATAAGGTTAGGTGAGGGGTCCAATGAAGGTTGTAAACATAGTTGGCTTATGCCGGTGGATTATTGCAACGGGGAGGGGCCGTTCCGCTGGTGGAATGGTGAAAATTTAGACTTCAGACTTGAAGAGTGTAAAGCCTTCCCTCGTCGAGGACGTCGACTAAGGTATCCGTGCTGCCTTGGTAGAGGGGCGATCTCTCTGAAAACTGGGTTGCAGCCAAGAACTTGATGTGCCGTCGTTCTATATTCTCCGGCACAGTGGGGAGTTGGAGCTCTTCACGTATAACTCTGTTTTTGGCCCTCTGGGGCGTGGTTCCACGGACGATCTTACGGAGGACAGATCCCTGGAAGCCCTGTAGTCGAGTTATTGTAGTTCAGTAGAGGTGTCTCATAAGAGGGGCGCCGTGGGGCAATGTAGGTCTTATAACAGATTTATAAATCTGCAGTTTAAGGCGTAGCGAGAGTTGAGGAGATGTGAGCAGGTGCTGCAGCCTATAGGATTTGAGACGGGCTATCTTGAGTCTCCCCTTGGCGTGATGGGAGAAAGTAAGATGACAGCCTAGCGTCACGCCAAGATATAGGATGGAATTGGAGATTTTTCGGCCCTGTTCGTCCACTACAAATCTGTGGGGTAGGAGGCTCTTTTTTCCTTTCAAAAATGACATGACTATAGCGTTGGTCTTAGCAGGGTTCACCCTTGTGCCATCTTTCTTCAGAACGTCTGCTGGTGGCAGAGGCTTCCTGGGCAAGGGCGAGAACCCGTTTAGGGATGGCGCTAGAAGCGTTGACCCCAATGTCATCAGCGTAGGCTCCAACCACAGCTTCCTCATGTTCCAGGGACACAATCGACGACGTGAAGATTACAAAGAACAACGGTCTCAGTTTCATTTCTTCTCATTCATTTCTACATTCAAAAACTTTTAAATTGTTTACCAACTCATTCATGAGCAAGTTCTCATAATTTTCGAGTATGACAAAACTTCGTTTATTTTCAATAATTTTTATATCATCTTAAATGTTTTTGAAAATTAATGATATATAATATAAAATTATGTTAATGAAATTGACCTATGTTTCTATATAATGACCATAATTCAATAATGAGTATTATTGACCACCTCAAATCTTTTTTATTGGAAAGCTTTAAAAGAACAAAAATAACTAGCTGGTTCAGATATAAACATTTATTGGGTTAATTCATCATTAGAAAAGTTAAACATAAATAAATAAAAGAGTTATAATAAAATAAATAGACCTTTAAAAACAAAATAAAATTAGCTAAATAAATTCTGAAAAACAAAAATAAACTAATTTACAAAAACAATAGATATATAAAACACTGGTCGACGAAAGGTTGATCCACTGCGACAGGTCAGATGAAGATATGTTGCTTGTCGAGGTGTGCAGGTCGCAGCTCCGTAGCTAAATATAGCACTACAACTCTCAAAGTGGTCCGAAGTTGGTGTACGGGTTCATTATATGTCGAAACGTCCAAAAGCCAAGATGGCTACACTGGCACTTATCGAGGGTAGATAGGGTCTGGTTTTTGGAGTGAATTATGCGAACCGACTAATCAGCAACAATTTATATTCAAGTCGAAACGCAGAAAAGATCAGGTTCCGGACTTTAATGTTGACTAAAAACACTGAAAGTGTCCACAAATAATAAATTATAAACGCAGACAGGGCTGGTTTGAGACTATCGTGACCACTAATTAGAAGCAACTTAAAAACGAAGCTGGGCGAACTGTGTCTATTACTAAATTATAACACGAAAATGTAAATACATATTTTTCTTCTCAAATAACAAAATTCCAATTAAAATAATATAAATAAAAATTAATGTAATTAAATTAAACACTAATACTAACTAAATACAATTTACAATAAAACACAAAATAAACATTTTTAATCTCAAATGACTAAATCCAATTAAAATAATATAATTACAATAAATGTAACTAAATTAAACACTAATACTAACTAAAATCAGTCATAAAAACATAAAACTCATAGCAATAACAATAAAATGATACCTCGTATTGAGAACCTGGTATTTTTACCACTAATAACACAAAATTTTACACAGAATGTTCGAAGAAAACAGAAAAACATGAACACAATATGTGCAGCGCCACACAGTGCTGGGAAACTGTGAATGCATTTTTTTTTTTTTTCTTAATATTTTCTGGTTTGGAAATATTAATCTTAATTTTTCCATCTTGAAAATCATTCGTTTCCTATAACTAACCTTCTTTTAGTTATTGAGGCTTCACATGCTTAAATTTACCGACGAATCTTACACAAACGTTGCTCCAATATGTTCACGCTTATGGGAAATAGCCTCTTCTCAAAGGTCAATCAAGCACATTTTTTCTAATTCAATTTTAGTTTTTAAGCTATTTAATCTACCTTCCTCGATCCTTACCTAGACAACCTTCCTACAACTCTATTTTAGATAAATGAGTCCCATAATTTATTTAAACAGTAGCAGAGTTTGGTAAGGACTCAAACTATCCATTCTTTGATGCATATTGATGCTTATGATTAACAGCTTAACGGGGTGGTATCATTCAACAAGGTGGTCGTATCAACATGTCCCCGAGCCATCTTCGAAAAAATAAGCAGATATTATTCAATACGTGTTATTTTTTTTTCAATCATCCTTGTTACACATAAGTACTGTGTTAGTGTTAGTAAACGTATTTAAGTAAGTTTTATACTGAAAAAGACACCCACACAACGCTTTACAAGACAAACATCACTTCTGATATTTCTTCCTCATAAATGTCTACGAAATAACCCTCCGCATATTTAAAGAACTGAACATAATGTACTGTAGAGAAACCCCATATAGAGGAAAAGAGACTGGCTCCATTTCTAAATAAATGAGTAGATGGTTGATATAATTCTGGTTGGAGAGCTCTCAGCATGGCTCATAACAAAAGCAATTAGCAATGAACTTGTGGCAGAGGGATGGGATTAGCCCTGCGTCCCAGTGTAGGGAGCCCTCTGCCCTTGGGTCCCAGTTTAGGGAGCCCTCTCCACTCAAATTACTGATCCAACTTATATATTCACTAAATTTCTACAAAATAATTTGACATGTTTATCTCATTGTAGAACTATAATTTACATGCAACTCAATTTAACATGGATTGGATGACATAAGTAGGATTGAAAACAACAAAAGGGAAACAATAAATAAGGAAAATGTTAAATAATTTTTGGGAATAGTAGGAGGAAAAATAAATTAATAAAAAAAAATTAATTATATTTTATTTTGGTTATATTTTGTATTGGTTGTATAATATAATTAAATTATTGTTTGAAAATAAAAGAAAAAGAATTGTATCTTTGTTAATGTGTGTTAGTGTCTGTATGTGATGTGCAGTGTATAAGATAAGAAATGTGATAATAAGTAGTGCATAGGATAAGTACTTTATCAAACAATCATTGTAACAGCTGATTACCCATGTGGAAGCTAAAAATAAATTACAGTATTATTCAAGCATTCAGAGTGTTAAATTCGTTTCTAATTCTATCTTATTTTAACTTAAGTACGTTTATATATGGAACCATGGATTGTTAAGTATACAGCTCCGAATAAAGCATTTTTGTCAATGTGCTATAATTGGTGAAATAGAAGTATTAAAGGCAATAGAAGTAGTATACAAATATGTTAAAATTAATAGAAGAAATGAATGAGGAAATAAATGAGCGAGAATAAATTAAGATGAAAACAATAATAAAAGAACAAAAAATAAAGAAGATAAAGGATATTATATCCTTAAAAAAATAAAAAATTAAGCTCAATATTTTATAGATATATTTAAAGCCATGTTACAAATCACACAGGTGCTGACTTATCTTCAACTGCCAGTAGGTCAGGTCAAGCTATGGGCCACCATGAAGCCTCCACAGAAGCCTGTAGCTACGAACAGGTTCCTGTACAAGAACATGACAGCCTCGTTGACAATTTGCTCGATAAGATTCATCTCCCCAGGCCTGACCCCGCAGAAGGCACAAGGCCTTGTCCTCTTGGCGATGTGCCCCGCGATCCTGAGAACTGCCAGGGTGGCCCCGACAGCGATCCCCCATCCTTTCCCCACCTCCTTGGTGAGGTACCCGGACAGAGCTCCTGCCGCGGATCCTATGACAAGCTGGGACGGGATCGAATTTGAGGTCAACACCCTAGTCCCTATAAAACTATTGGAGGCTTTGGTTTCCTCCATCCAGTTTGCCTTGGCATTAACTGCTGCCTTCCAGGCCATACCACCTTACCAATGGGCTTGATAAGGAGTAGGACTGAACCTGCAAAAAGGAAATGATAGCTACGATTATATTTCAATTACCTTATAAATAACAAATGTGTTAACACGTCAACTAACAAATTTGAGTCATTTCAATGCAGAAGGAAATGGGTTTGAGGCATATCGCAAAGTGGTCAGAACAACGTAGCTGAGGAGTTGGCCATATCACCAAAGTGGTTAGAACAATATAGCTAAGGTGTTGGGCATATCGTCAGGGTGAT
>NW_027112395.1:0-1517 GCF_000696795.3 Halyomorpha halys | reverse complement strand
TTTTAGTATGTATGAGATCATTTATCAATATTACCTATTGCCCACAACTGTGTGGCAGATTGTAATATCTATCAATAAATAAATCTATCAATTAAAAAAAAAAAAAATAAAAAAATTAAACCGGATGCATGGAATACGCATAATTTATTTCATATAAATTTGATTCTAATATAATAAAGGTTTTAAAAGTTATAGTTTCTGCTGGACGAGTTTCTTTGAAGTAATTAGATTTAATGAATGAATAGTCCTCTTTCTTATTTAATTTTTTTTATTTTATTTAATTTCAACCAATAACGACGTTTCGGGGCTGTCACACCATCATCAGGTATCTATAAACAAATTCACAATGTTCATCCTATGCATGTAACAATTAATAAATATATTAAACATTTTTTATTTTTTATTTTAGAAACAATTATCTGATTAAACATATTAACATCAAATTTGCTCCTCATTAGTATTAAATTACACACAGACAGTGGGCGCACACTTATCAACCTTAAAATACCTTCGGGTAAAACAAAGATTTAGCACTTGTATATCTGTTTTATATTTTACTTGTACCTTTTTTTTTCTAAAAGAGGGTACGAAAAAAAAAAATTGTATTTTGGAAAATAATGGTGAAATAGAGCTCCTTTCGACAGCACATTATAGCAAACGTAATAAAAATCAACTTTAAACTATTCCATTAATGACGAAGTTATTGAGTTGTTTAGCAATAATGGAAAAGGTGCGTTGTAGCGTCAATTTCTCTACAAATCCGAAATACGTTTCTAGTTTCTACAAAAGCAAAGTATATAAGTAGTAATTATATTAGAATTAACATTTTAATTGTTAGAACATAAAACTAAAAATAAATCTTTTATTTTTAGACCGTTGTTTTTAAACACAATTAGCAAATTACATATAAAATAACAGTACATGCGAATTTAATTATATTTATTGTTATCAGTACTTTTAAACTCTAGTACAGCCTGCTTTACGGCAACATTACAATATGACTTTAGCAATATTTTATGATGGAGGGAGACCGCATGATTACATTTTTTAAAACTCAAAATCTCAAAAAAAGTTTTAATTTAAGTTCGGAGACTATTCTTCCCGTGATTAGTAAGAAATATTTTTAATTTATAATTTTTGTGAGGGGAGGCAAAAAGAATTATCTTGTAAGAATACACAAGGACAAGAAGGGTAACCACGTTGAGTTTTGGCAGTTGGGTTGACCGGGAGAAAGCCTACAGGTCGATAGGGAAGTTGTGTCATTGACATTGACCCTACGGGTCCCTTCGTCTGCTAGGGGGCAGGTATCTGCAGTAGAAGGACCCATCATATTGTATATCAATTTATAATATTATAGATAGAAAAACATATTTTAATACAATGGTATTACTTACAAAATATCACTTTTGGGTCATTTAGATGGATAGTTATAAAAAATATTTTTTAACAGGTGCAGACATTGCAAAGTTGTTCGAAATAGCCTATTTGGTTGAAAAAATAAATATTATTATTAATAT